>NW_025933515.1:0-25853 GCF_000764305.2 Hyalella azteca
TCAAAACCAGCTTCTGCTGCCTTGTATTTCACCGTAAATGTAACTCCTTCCTCGAAGGACGCTACGCCTAGAACGGTTCAGCACTAGTTACACCTCCTGACGTACTGAGCTCTAGGCTTAAAAGGAGGTTCAATAATTTTATACTAATTAAGTTTCTTCGTTTAATATTGAAGGAACTGAACAGTTGCAATTATTGAATATATCTGAAAAAAGACACGAAAAATAAATACATAATACAAACTTTCAAAAGCTAATGACATATCAGAGAATCTCAATAAATACACCCGGAAATTCACAAGAAGAATATGAACTAGGAACACTGAACATTAAGTAAAGCGTTTTTTACCACTTTTACCCTGTCGCGGACAGGGTAAAAGTGGCCGGCGGAGATAAGTGTCCGTAAATTGTTTACTCTAGCAAGTGTTGCCATATGGGCATTTTGCACTACATGATCTCAGTCTAAATTAATGAGCTGCGGCTACAGTATATAATTTCAAGATTTCACATGAGGTTGCCAGACTAATACTATGTATATGTACATTTCAGAGCATACACTTTCAAGATCTTATAGCCGGTTTTCAGCTGCTATACATAACTAAATGCAATTAGCCACGTAAAATAGTATGACTTTATAGCAACTTATTAGCTCAATTGAAAATCATGAGATTTATTATGGTGGCTGATTTTACATTAACTATATGACAGTTTTGAGCAGAATGCGCCAGAATAAACTAAAAGTTAAATTCACGTGACTTTCTTGAATTTTATACGCATATATAGAGTGGACCAGGGAATAAAATGAATATATAAGGTGTTCGAAAATCACACTTCCCTGGTGTCAAAAATTACGTAGTTCGCATCGCATGAATAGATAACATGTAAATCCAAACAAGTTGTAATATATGTAGATAACATCTATACAGGTCGTAGTATAGATAACATACAAATCCACACCGATAATGGTATAGATAACATACAATTTAATACAGATCGTGTTATAGATAACATATAATTCAATACAGATCGTGTTATAGACAACATACAAAAACTGAGCAGACTCCCGACAAATCTTTGTCATTATTTTAGCTTAAGCTTATGTTAAGTTAGATAGACCTTATTAACATCACATTACAAATAGTGATTCATTTTCTTACTCACAGGCGCACTGATACGTCCTTTTGCCAGGCTAAACTGGACTAGGATGACCCCCAAAAAAGTGCATCACTATTGGTACCTACAAAGTCTCGCTCATTTATTTGAGTGTGGACGTTGAGTTGACAGTTCTGGTGTCGGGAGAAGGAGCTTTATCTCAGGACGGAAGCACCATGTCAATAAATGTTCTGAACACTTCGATGATGGTGAGTCAGGCGGCCAAGAATTTAGGAGGCAAAGAAAATAACTAGAAAATGCACAATATTTTTTCTTTATCGCAAGCGAACGTTATTTGTTTTGCATCCAATTATAAATATGTTTTTTTTAAGATTATATTATGCATTATGTGTTGCTATTTACATTTTAATTAAAATTTGAATAATATTTATTTTGGTATTAAAAAAAGTAATCTTGAGGTTAATAAATTAAATCGAAATGTTCAATAACCATTTATTTATTAAAAACAGAAAGAAAGATCCAACTTTTCATCCAACTTTTTAGTATCTTAAATATCTTCCAAAACAATGTCTGTGGGAGATCATATACCGACACATATTCTAGCAAAATCGGCTGTATCTTTTGAAGGCAATCTAAACTTAGGTCTTTTATGCCAATTCTATTCGTGATTACTTTTTTTAAATATTTCTTAGCTATGCTCATCCATTCCTCCTTTAAAACAAAAATGTCGCTTCGAAAGTAACGTCTGAACTTGTGCGCTGTCTTCGCCATAACATTGCCCGCTTCTTTTAAGGGCTTCAGAATTCAGACTTGGACATTCAGGCTTGAAACAGCCATGAAAAATCGGGACGTTAAGGCAACAAACAGCCTTGCAGAATACCGGCGTTTAGGCATGAAACAGCCACAAGAAAATCAGTACAAGACATTGGGATTAGGTTAATTAATTATATATTTATCACAATTGAGCATATGGATTAGTAATTGGCATTTGTCATAGGGATTTTAGGTAGGAATTGGGAAATTTCCAATTTAATGAGAATAAAATCCGGTAGTGAAGTCATTGATCGAGATAGGAGACTAGATCCAACATGAGCTCCGCAATGCACTTCAATAAATCAGCCGCGATCAATATAGCAATAAATTTTGCATTAAGTGCACATTTCTTATATAATATATATGCTCATTTGTATAAGTGCTTTTGTTATATTGTATTAGTCTAGCGACAAGATCAATATGAGATCAAGCTTTGTGAAATTGATATGCTTTTATATTTTAAAATACCTTAATTTTTTATCTAATTCCAGTGCAATTTTTAATAATATATCTATCCGAGAGTTGAAACAAAAAATATATTTTTTTAAGCGATGTCGATGATATCGTCCTGACGAGACGAAAGTACCTGCTTTGTCTCTATAATATTCATCTCTTTCTCGCTTCTTCGCAATGCCCTTGCCTGCTATATCTCTCCGCCTACTAAACATCTGCTTTATCTCTTCACCTACGATACATCTACTCTATCTCTTCACCTATTATACATCTACTTCATCTCTTCACCTGCTGTACATCTATTTTATCTCTCCACCTACTAAACATCTACTTTATCTCTTCACCTACGATACATCTACTCTATCTCTTTACCTATTATACATCTACTTCATCTCTTCACCTGCTATACATCCACTTTATTTCGTCACCTGCTATACATCTACTCTATCTCTTTACCTACTAAACATCTACTTTATTTCGTCACCTGCTATACATCTACTCTATCTCTCCACCTACTAAACATCTACTTTATTTCTTCACCTGCTATACATCTACTCTATCTCTTTACCTACTATACATCTACTTCATCTCTTCACTGCTATACATCCACTTTATTTCGTCACCTGCTATACATCAACTATATCTCTTCCTCACAATGCCCTTGCCTATTATATCTCTCCCTACATTCAGTGCCAGAAGTCCTAAATAATAAATAAGAGAATCATTTCTCAGGCCGAAGTCCAGTCTTCTAACACTCTTCACTGCATAATGAACGGTAAGCACGGCCCCATTGTTCAGTAACGGCATTCGCATATCGGGACAAATTGGCAGAACTCATCATCGATTTCCAATGCCGGAAACTGAAGACAACATCTCACGTCACTGCGGCTCGCACATTTCTTCACAAACTTTTACCATTTTTCAACTGTTATATTCGACGTAATTTTTACAGTCAGAGAACTGAATGGGGCACAATGGCCAAGCAGTGACAGTTTCTGTACGTAGCAAAGAGGGCGAAACTGGGTCAGGATGACCCACATATGGGTAAAACGTGGGTCGCTGTTTGGGGTGACTCACCTAGTCCGTATACAGGTTGTGGTGACTCACCTAGTACGTGTACAGGTAGGGGTGACTCACCTAGTCCGTGTACAGACAGGGGTGACTCACCTAGTCTGTATACATGTAGGGGTGACTCACCTAGTCCGTGTACAGGTAGGGGTGACTCACCTAGTCCTTGTACAGGTAGGGGTGACTCACCTAGTCCGTCTACAGGTAGGGGTGACTCACCTAGTCTGTATACATGTAGGGGTGACTCACCTAGTCCGTTTACAGGTAGGGGTGACTCACCTAGTCCGTGTACAGGTAGGGGTTACTCACCTAGTCCGTCTACAGGTAGGGGTGACTCACCTAGTCCGTGTACAGATAGGGGTGACTCACCTAGTCCGCGTACAGGTCAGGGTGACTCACCTAGTCCGTGTACATGTAGGGTGACTCACCTAGTCCGTGTACATGTAGGGTGACTCACCTAGTCCGTGTACAGGTAGGGTGACTCACCTAACTGGTAGGGGTGACTCGCCTAGTCCGTGTACAGGTAGGGGTGACTCACCTAGTCCGTGTACAGGTAGGAGTGACTCACCTAGTCTGTATACCGGTAGGGGTGACTCACCTAGTCCGTGTACAGGTTGGGGTGACTCGCCTAGTCCGTGTACAGGTAGGGGTGACTCACCAAATCCGTGTACAGGTAGGGGTGACTCACCTAGTCCATGTACAGGTTGGGGTGACTCACCTAGTCCGTGTACAGGTAGGGGGGACTCACCTAGTCTGTATACAGGTAGGGGTGACTCACCAAGTCCGTGTACAGGTAGGGGTGACACACCAAGTCCGTGTACAGGTCCCAATGGGGGTGACTCACCTAGTCTGTATACATGTAGGGGTGACTCACCTAGTCCGTGTACAGATAGGGGTGACTCACCTAGTCCGTATACAGGTCGGGGTGACTCACCTAGTAATTTCTCTTCCCCAAACAAGGCCTGTCACGGTCATTGGTCTGCAGGGAGCCGTTATTTAAGTTAGCCTTGTCTTGCTTGTTGCGAAAATGGAACTGAAAGTCAGAGATTTGTCCCCCATTTATAAGTTTCAATTCGATTTTTTTAGAAATCACTCAATAAATTTAATAGTGTTTTTATTTCGTCGAAGTATTTACTATGGGTTCATAGAATATTTTAAATCATTTAATACTACTTTATGATCTGTACGATATAATCTATCTTATACTAGAAATATTTTTATACAGAATTAGCAGGTTGTCGCGCCTCGCTACATGGTCTTTATAAAGCCGATAATTATAAATGAATATATAAATAAAAGTAAATAAATGAGCATTCAAGAGAAAAGTTCAATTATTTATCTATATATTTTTGCTGCTACCACGATACAAACGGCAATTTTAAAGTTTATTTCGGATATACATTTAATATTCAAAATTTTAGTCCTTGCAACCTAATGCGCTAAACTAATCAAGCTACTTAGTTTTTGACGACTTAACTTACATTTATAAGTTTCAATTCGATTTTTTTAGGAATCACTCAATAAATTTAATAGTGTTTTTAGTACGTCTAAGTAATTACTACACGGTGATAGAATATTTGAAACTTTTATAATTACTTTATAATCTGTACGATATCATCTATCTGATACTAGGAATATTTTTATATAGAATTAGCAGGTTGTCTCGTCGCGCTACATGTTATTTATAAAGCCGATAATTATAAATAAATACATAAATAAAAATAAATAAATGGGCATACAAGAGAAAAGTTCAATTATATATCAATTTATTTTTGCCGCTACCACGCTACAAAGGGCAATTTTAAAATTTATTTCGGATATACATTTAATATTCAAAATTTTAGTCCTTGCAACCTAATGCGCTAAACTAATCAAGCTACTTAGTTTTTGACGACTTAACTTAACACAAGTTTGATTAAAAGCTATTATCCATCAGAAAATACGGCAGCATCACCGATTTTTAAATCCAGTAGGTTATATCGAAATTTTGCCGTAATTCATTACCGTGAATACTGAAACCAATTTTCTATATAAAAGTTGTAGTAATGCATTGCAAAAAACATTAAGTTCATAATAAACATAAATGTTCAAAGCACATAAGTTATTATGAAAATAAATCTTTTGAGTGCGCGTACTTCATTCAAGTGCAAGATATGACAACGCCACTCAGTGAATGAGATCACAGCCACACAGACCTACACAGCTCAAGACTGTGTAGAACTACACGAGCTGCTCTGCGATACACACGTGTGAATTGACTGCATAACTAAATACAAGGTGAGTGTGGCTGGAACTTTGTTCATGTTGAATATTAATGAGTAACTTTGTTGTATTCTGCTTCATATACCGAGATGTGAGTTCTGTTATAACGTTCTTTTGGGAGCGATGATATACATGAAAACAAGTGAGTTATTTAAATGTGATTAATTTCTAATTAACGAGTGAATGATCTGCACGCAATTACTCGCTAATTAACGAATGAGTCATCTACATGTGATTATTTCCTGATTAACGAGTGAATCGTCTGCCGGTGATTACTTCCTAATTAAAGAGGTAATAATCGGCATGCGATTAGATTACTTCCTAACTAACGAGTGAATCATCTGCATGTGATTACTTCCAAATTATTTTTTCGCTCAAATATAAATAAATGTGTCTGAAAATTAACCTAAATTGAGTTTTATTTTAAATTTCAAATTACCCACACCCGCAGAAACTCTGAGGAGGCTGAACCTTACGATGGACCTGAGCTGCGTGTGGCCGCTGGCCCTCCTGTTACTCTGCTCTGTGAGTGATAACAACATATTCAGGATTATTCTAGGATAAATGTAATAATTTTTATTCCAATGCAATGTTATTCCGTGGTTTCTTTGTGGAAAATCAAATTCTATTCTAATATTTGTCCTAAAATTGATGGAATTATTTTAGTATAACTCTTACTATATTCAACAGTATTTTCGAAAAAAAATTAATTAATTAGGTACTAGTTCGGCTGAATAATTAAAATGAATACATGATTATCTTTGCTGTATTCCGAGCAGGCGACAGTCGGCAGCTGCGCAGACGCTTGCACGGCCACCTGCACTGGGCACAGCCCAGGCACATTTGTGTCAGACCCTACAGACTGCCACAAATATTATGGCTGCCAAGAGAACGGCGAGTTGACAGATGTAGCTTTCACTTGCCCTGATGGCTATTACTTCTCCACAAGTTACGGCAAATGTGTCGTTGAAAGTAGCCCCTGCAAATCAGTCTGTCCACTACCAAGGTGCTCCTTGACCTGTCATGTGGACTTTAAAGTCCTCGTGTATCCTGGGGACTGTACCAAGTTTCAAGTGTGTACCCCGGACGGGGGACTGTCAACTGGAGTATGTCAGATAGATAAACCTTACTTCGATGGTCGAGAATGTCAGTCTAACCCTGACCATTGCTGCGACCCTTGCACACCAAAATGTAACTATCCAGGGACCCAGATTGTCGATCCCTACAACTGTACTAACTACTACTTCTGCGAGGACTATTACAACTATGAAGCAAATTCGTGTCGGAAAGGCATGCATTTCGACCCCGTGACAGAAAAATGTGTCGATGGAGAACAGTGCAAAAACGTGTGTCCCATTAACCCACCCACGACAACCACGGAAGAAACAACTACCCCGGAACCTACCACAACCACACCATATTGGTGGGAGACAACTACACCATATTGGTGGCCAACGACCACACCATATTGGTGGACCACTCCCTTTGGTGAACTAGAAAGCGAAAAGGACGGTAACAAACATGTTGCGCCAGCACAAGTTTCACGAAGTCGCCATGGAAAGGCCATGGAAAAACCCCAGCAATGATTTATGTACAATGTACATCACTGGTGAAATTTAAAGAAATTAAAATTTATTTCATTAGAGCACGGATGTTCACCGTTCATGGTTACATGTTTACTGCGGTAGTTTTATTTAGGAATTTGATTGGTAATTAGAATAACCAGTGCGCTCGATCAGCAAAGATTTATATCCCACCCTTACGACATATAATGATAAATAGCTCAATACTGAGGTAAATTGGGCACAATAGAAATTATTTTCTTTCGCTGTGTTGTATTTATTTTATTTATTATATTATTTTCTTTCATAGTCTCAAAAACCAATGTTGTTTTACTTGTAAATTATTGCGTTGTTTTTCATTAAAATAATCCAAAAAACTTGATTTTGCATGGCTTGACGTGTAAAAATAAATTACAAGCACAAAAATTGCTTTCATTTCCAATGCAAATTCGGGGGTGCAATAACGATTCTCCAAGAAAAATAATTGTGTAAACATATCTCCTTTCGAATGCTTGTTGATAATAATGCTTTATCGAAATTGCGATTAAATGAATTTGTTTCAAGATCCAGTTATTCAATATACACATGCAATTATTTGCATGTAACTGATCATCAGGTAAAATCTGTACACGTAATGTAATTTCAAGCAGCTGTTGAATTTTAAAAAATTTTAAATGCAATCAATTGCATTTAACTGTTCATATTTTAATAGCTTAGAACGTTAATGGATTGCTGACAAGGGTTAAATTGATAAAAGCTGTACATGCAAGTTATATCAATTGCCATATTAGCCATTCGTTTTGTGAAAAATAACAGTTCATACAACATTAAACTAATTTGAACATACATGATCGAATACACGCACACGAATGCACCATGCAAAAAATGCTTTTTGACGTTGAACATTTTTCTTAGTCATATGTACTTCTTATACACATTTTTTAACATATATGAGCTACGTGCTAAACTCCTCTTTTAAATTAAATGGTCCCAGAAACTTTTAACTGCAAAATTAGAAACAGTTTCGTTTTTAATGACTTGAGGGAAGGAAGTAGCTACACGCGAGAGCCAATTCAAAGTAAATTTTAGAGACTGGCGCAAAATAAGTTGACGATAAGAATATTTCTTCATGGTTAGAAACAGCATAAAAACTGTTGCTTCATACGTTCTTTTTCAAACTCAAGTCAGGACGAAAACTGAAAATAAGTAAAAGTACACTTGTTACGAAGGACTTTGAATACACGATTTCTCGTCGTTCACTCATATTAAATTCTTTTTCGGTAAAACAAACAATATAGAATGTTAAAAATATCAACATTAAATTATTATCACACACTTAAATTACGCCTGAAAAGTAAAATAATTTATTCCAAACACAGGGGCCGACATTAAAACAGTTATAAAAGTTCAAATGTTGCTTCAGGATTAAAACATACGTACCAAATATTTCCTTCTCCTCACCCATGAGCCAGCACCTACCTATCACTTGTGATACTATGGGTGCATAGTGCATTACTCGGCTGCTCCACGCAGACAGGATACATAAAGTGTATTATGTGTATACAATACACAATGTGTATTAAGTGTATACAATACATAAAGTGTATTATGTGTATATAATACATAGAGTGTATTTGATGAGAAAGAATTCAACAACATTAACAATGGAACAGTTGGGAACATCAAAACATCAGGTAATGAGCATGTAAGTATTTCGTTAATCAAAAAGGATTTAAAATTTGTAAATTTTCGGGAAATAATAACAGTTTCTTTCGTCTTGATCGACGATTAATCATCATCCTAACTAGAAAATTATTGGCAGCTGAAAGGTTGACGATGAATAACGCAAGGTTTAACTAATAAAATTTCATTCATTTTTTCTAATTTTCATTCAGGCTTCAAGGCTTTCTTTTGTCGACGATAGCGTTCAAGCTTCTTGAATATTACTAAAATTTATGTGTTAATTTTACCATTCAAGCAGCAAATTTTTTTCAAGTTATGTATATAGAGCTGAAATACATTCCATACACAGGATACATACACAGGAATTACAATTTTATTTTAAAAATTCTATTAATTTTGGTCAAAATATTGATGCACTTTTACTCAGCGCGTGTGTCATCCTGATTCTAAGGGCCAGGCAAACCCGTGCATCAGAGTTCCGTGCCGAAAATGTGGACATTAACTCCAGATCGTTTTTTGAGTGTATGGAGGAATATTGCCTCAGATATAGCTTTTTCCCTGAACATTTACTTTGACTCCTATGAATACATAATAAAAGTTATAGTTAATTTTTAAAAATTCATAACACATTTTTTGGAACACTTGGGCTATTAACTGAAAAAAAAACAAGAATTGTAAAATACGGAACTAGAGCAACTGCTGATGCTTTTGTTCAGAACGAACGCTTAATTTGAACATCAAATGCGGTTTTCACGCGTTTTTTATGTAGCACGATATGCTTCTATGCAATTCATTATAGGAAAATCTCTGCAGTGTCCACGGCTGGCAGGTCCTTTTTTATGCAGTTGGACCTGCAAGTGTCTCATAAAAATGAAAAAAAGTGTCTCATAACAAGTGTCGCAAAACAAGAGTCTCATCACAAGTGTCTCATAACAAGTGACTCATAACAAGTGTCTCATAACAAGTGTCTCATAACAAGTGTCTCATAACAAGTGTCTCATAACAAGTGTCTCATAACAAGTGTCTCAAAAATTCCTAATATATTTTTATTTTTTGTTTTCATTTGCGGGTACATTTGTTCGTATTTCCCAGATTATACTGCTACTTAATTATCATTCATTCTTGCGATGACCTTTTATTTGCACTACCTTTAGAGTGTTTTGAAAAGTGAATTGTTTTCCAAGTTTTCCATCACATGTGCAACTAGCTCCAAAACAGGTGCACATAGTACAAATAGATTTACTGCCACACCGTCCATGTAATATTGTTGAACTTCTGAGCATATTAATTCAACAGAAGGTTATCAACTATTTATGCATGAATTTATGTGCAGACATACTATACACGTAATGTTGACCCTAAAGAACATCAATGATATTTTGAATACTGCACTTGAATTTTGAACTAAAAATTCTGAATTTAAAATCTTTAAATCCAATGTATTGAATTTGATGCAAAAAGTTATACATTTTCAATCGTAATTCGTTAATTTCAGGAAGCAGACTCTGATTAATTGTCCCTACTTGAATGAAGAATAACTATTTCATCTCTTAACATTCTTCTGCTTAGCTTCCCCTAATATCATCGAAGTTAAGCTTTACCTTCAGATTCTTTATTTATTTTGCTTCCCCTTTTATCATCGAAGTTAATCATTATATTCAGATTCTTTATTTATTTTGCTTCCCCTTATATCATCGAAGTTAATCATTATATTCAGATTCTTTATTTACTTAGCTTCCTCTTATATCATCGAAGTTAAGCTTTATCCTCAGATTCTTTATTTATTTTGCTTCCTCTTATATCATCGAAGTTAAGAGTTATGTTCAGATAATTTACTTATTTGGCTTCCCCATATATCATCGTAATTAAGCTTTATCTTCAGATTCTTTATTTATTTAGCTTCGTCTCATATCATCGAAATTAAGCTTTATCTTCAAATTCTTTATTTATTTAGCTTATATTATCTAACTCAAGTTTTATCTTCAGACTCTTCGGACTGCAATTGGTTTACCTGCATTGATATAATCATGTTATCTTCCGTCTGATCCAGGCTCTAGAAGTGAACGACAAGTTCTCGGTAATGATCCTTCTAGAGCAACTTCAAGTACATTCCCATGGTGCAAGATGCTATATTATCACATCACTTTGAGTGGTGATAGCGCATCATGTATGTATTGGTGATCAGTGAGAGGTACTTGTAGCTACCAAATGAACTAATTTTATATTTAGGGCGATTACGTCAGAAAGTCGATTGCATGTTAGATAACTTGTTCGGTCAACAAATCCGGCTGTTAGGTTCAATAATATAGCATACATGTTTGTTTTGTGTTCTAATTTTTTGATATGATATTTTCATGTTTTGTACTGCGTTCTCCGTACTCTATTTATTAGTGGATTTTATATTTGCTGTCTGCCAATGTCAACACAATATTATTGCATTTGACACGATATTATTTACGTTTTCTATAACACAAAAGTAAACATCATAATAATACACATGGATTAAACAATTGATTGTCCTGAAATTTGTATTTTATACCTGTGTGTTCATTGACTCCTAATGATTTTTTTTGTGTACAATACAATAAAATACTGCATGTATATTTTATGAAAAGTTTTTACTTAGTTTTTGATCGGTCATATCTTTTAAGTTTTTAGTGTAGTTAGGCAGAAGTTGTTCTTTAATACAAGTTTCATTGAAGACCAGAGAGTATATTTTATTGACGATTTTTTATTGCTTCTCACTATTTGGCAAACAGGACTTTTGTGAGATTAGAAAATTAAGATATAAACTTTTCGCGAAACATTTCATTGGAATTTCCGACCTTTCGAATTTGCAATATTCATTATCAAGTTGGTGAAGAGTTATTTACAACGCTTAAAATTGAAATTTAGAAATGACATAAGTACGTACAAAAGTACGTTAGATAAGGTTAGAAATCGAAACTTGAATAATTCTGAGAACAACTTCAACGTCCCAAAAAATCCGGCGGTTTGCAAATTGATAGCAGGAGACTCGTCCTTGATGATGAGAGCCTTCGCCATCATGCAGTCTTGGGGTGTCGGGCACCGCATGATGCTGGTGCAGGCGTCGGGGCACCGCATGATGCTGGTGCAGGCCCCAACATGGCACGGGTGAAGGCCTCGTTGTGGGCCTCCCGCATGTGGTTCTTTGGTCCTCCGGCTTGCAGACGGCATGTGAGTCTGCGGCTAATGTCGTGCTGGTCAAACCGATGTGATTTACATTTTGGGGAAGTCTACAACCTTCTTTCAAGCAGGCGAATTTTTAAATAATATAGGTTTTTGGCAGCGGTCCGCACTTTTTACATGGATTATTTTCCATGATAAAGTTCTTGATTTTTTCGTTTCTGTAGGAAATCATGAGTTTTATTTGGTCGGCTACTGTTGTGCAGCTGGTTTTATTTTAATTGAGGACTCGTTCGTCTGTCCTATAACCGCTGTTCATCTGCTTATGATAGTAAAATATCATGACTCTACTGTTTAATGCGAATATATCTGTTTGGTTTTGACGTGCTCGACGATTTAAAATTTCTGTGTCGATAGTTTTGTACGCATTACCGTTGTTTATGAGAATTTGCTTGCAGGTCCGGAGTTCAGTATTTAAGTCAAAAGCAGATGTATAGGTTTTGTACACTCGATGTATTAGGGTGCCTATGGTAGTGGTTTTTTTAGCGTTGTGTGCATTCAATTTCTTCATCTAGGGCTTTTCCAACGTCTGTAGGTTTCCGGTCAAATTTAGTGACAAACAAATTGTTATCATCCTGCCCTTCAAAAACCTGATTCGTCAAATAAAGAAAAACAACAAGAAAATCGTCAATATGATATACTCTCTGGTCTTCAATGAAACTTGTATTTAAGCTTTTTAAATGCATACATTTTTCTGAATGTTTTTAAGAAATAATAGATCTCTATTTAGGGAGCAGATTTCGTAGATAAATCACCGCTGCGCCTCGACACAATATCGACCCCTCTCAACTCTTGTTATCTTCTGTCCCCGATCAAGTTATCATCGGTTGATTGTGTTTATCAGTGTAGCTGAACAGTTCATGAGAGGTTGATCAGGGGCATCAGGGATGATCAGAGCAACGTGGCAGAGCAAGGCAGCGGCAGAGCAGTGAGCACGTAGAGCTCTGCTCTGTCGCTGAACAGGGGTACAGAAAGTGGCAAAAAGAATAATTATTTTTGTTATCATTATAATTATTTTTAAACAACTATGCAGCAATTTATATTAATTCTAATTTCTGATTCGTTAATATATTTTGTCAGATTGATTTTACATTGCTTTGTTTGTCATTTATTGTGACATTTTGTATGGAAGCAATGATATGGGTTCGACAACTCTAACGTCAATCTAAAAACTTTTAATTGGTTGAAACATTTTAAATTGATGGTTTTCAAGTTGTATATTTTATAAAAATTCTTTCATTAAATCATGCATTTATTATTATATTAAAATATAATATTTATACCGGCCTGTGTCATTTGTCAGGATAAATTCAAGAAATTTATGCGAAATTTTTAATATTAATCATATTATCACAAACATAATTGAATTTTTGTGGTATGATCGAAGAGATGAGACTAAATTGGTGATTGTACTCATTATTCAAATTAAATCATTGATATACTTGAACAATCACCCAAAAATATCTTTTAAAAAGTATGAACAGGAATATAATCTAACATTAATTAAATTTATTAATTTTTCAAAAATGATTCACAAATAATTTGAACTGCACTCCATAGTGAATTATTTCTTATACATATTTGTCTTCAGTTTCAGGACACCAAGAAACACGAATACGCCTAAAATTTCATGCTGAAAATTTGTAGTATATCCACACACTCTGTCTGAAACACTTCCAGGAAACTTTTGACTTCTCCAGGATACTTTTGACATTTTAAGGACACTTTTGACTTTTTAAGGACACTTTTGACTTCTCATAACTCGACAATTTTTTGGAATAGATTTTTCATTATGTTGTCACACACCCACCGGGCTCTCCTCATGAGCGTGGCCTTGATGGTGAGTTTTAATAGAATGTATACTCAACGTCAATTTTGTAGCTCCTTTCTTGTATAACCATGAATAAAATTGTGAAAAATTTGAACAATTTTTTGATTAAAATTTTTTATGAAGAAATTTGTTCCAACAAAATTTTTTTATTCATAAAATCCTGATTTTTTTTCACCGAAATAAACTTTTACTCCATTTACGACAGAAAAAATTTTTCATCGTCAAATTATCGCCATGTGGCATTTTGAAAATAGCTTCAAGCGTCTCGCACCGAAAAATGTTCGTTGTGCCGTTTTACAAGATTCCTCTCGATGTTTTTGCCTAGTCGTACGAAGTTGAAATTCAAATTAAACTTTAAGAGAAAAATATAAATTCCAGTTTCAATTTTCATTGATTGAGAGGAATAATGGGTATTTAAGGGCTTCGATTCGAAGTCCTTCAATACCCATTGTTGTATACCCCAGTTTCAATTTCCATTAACTGGTATAGGAATAATGGGTATTCCCAGGCTGCAAAAAAAGTCCCAGTTTCGATTCCCAAATTCCAATTAGTTGGTAGGAATCTGGGTATTGTACTCCTTCTGGTGACCTACGCTTTTTACGTAAGATAAAACGGACGCACTGACAAAATCATGCCCACATTAATGTTTATTGATTGCAGCAAACCAGTACTTACAAATAACGTACAGTCCGCCAGCTGTTGTGGCCGAGGTCGCTCAATACCTTCTATGCCAATTTAGTAATTTTTAGCCATATTTTCAGCACTAGACTTTGAAAAAGTTTTTGATACAGCCTTTTTCACTCTCTTTAGTCATTAGAATAATTTTTTCTTTCATTCCATAGCTTGTTGGGAGAAGTTTTGCTGCTGAAACCTGCGTCGCTTCCTGCGAGGGCAAGGCACCGGGGTCCTACATAGAAGATCCCCACGACTGTCATCAATACTACGGATGTCTTTACGACGGCAACAAAACTGACACTCCTTTCCGCTGTGACGAAGGATATTATTATAGTTCATCCTACAACGACTGCACCTACGGCTCCTGCAATACCAAATGTCCCCTCAGTTGTACCCTAACCTGTCATGGCTCCCTCACCCTACTAACATACCCCGGGGACTGCCACAGGTACAGGGTATGTACCCCAGAAGGAGGAATAACATCCACGATCTGTCCATCGGATCGTCCATACTTCGACGGTAGTGAATGTCAAACAGATCCTGGTCTCTGTTGCGATGCCTGTGAGGTTAAATGTTACTATCCGGGGGCACAGATTGTAGATCCCTACAACTGCACGCAATTCTACTTTTGTGAAAGCGACGGTAGTTTTATTTCTGGCTGGTGTGGAGAAGGCAAAAGTTTTGATGCCGCGACTGCGCAGTGCGTGGATGGAGCGGTATGTCAGAACGCATGTTCTGCGGACCAGAAGATGGCAACCGTCAAACATGAGAAAAACTTGGTGCCGAAGCAATATAGACCGTACGAGAAAATGCAAACTTTGGTGAAAAATAGAGTGCCCAAGCATTCTGTGCCTCAGCATGTCGTGCCTCAGCATGCCGTGCCTCAGCATGCCATGCCTCAGCATGCCGTGCCTCAGCATGCCGTGCCTCAGCATGCCGTGCCTCAGCATGCCGTGCCTCAGCATGCCATGCCTCAGCATATTGCACCTCTGCGTATTGCGCCGAAGCATGCCGTGCCTCAGCATGCCGTGCCTCAGCATGTCGTGCCTCAGCATGCCGTGCCTCAGAATGCCGTGCCTCAGCATGCCGTGCCTCAGCATGTCATGCCTCAGCATGCCGTGCCTCAGCATGCCGTGCCTCAGCATGCCGTGCCTCAGCATGCCGTGCCTCAGCATGCCGTGCCTCAGCATGCCGTGCCTCAGCATGCCGTGCCTCAGCATGCCGTGCCTCAGCATGCCGTGCCTCAGCATGCCGTGCCTCAGCATGCCGTGCCTCAGCATGCCGTGCCTCAGCATGCCGTGCCTCAGCATGCCGTGCCTCAGCATGCCGTGCCTCAGCATGCCGTGCCTCAGCATGCCGTGCCTCAGCATGCCGTGCCTCAGCATGCCGTGCCTCAGCATGCCGTGCCTCAGCATGCCGTGCCTCAGCATGCCGTGCCTCAGCATGCCGTGCCTCAGCATGCCGTGCCTCAGCATGCCGTGCCTCAGCATGCCGTGCCTCAGCATGCCGTGCCTCAGCATGCCGTGCCTCAGCATGCCGTGCCTCAGCATNTTATATATGAATTAAATATTCAAAAGACATTTCACGCCCCAAATCTTGACGCCTGAAAGCTTTCGCTCTCATTAGTTTTTAATGAGCTCCAGGCGCTCTAAGTAGAAGTGCCTGTTCATTTAACTCGGAAGTAAAAGTTAAGTTGAAAAAGCGATGTATGAAAAGCGATTTCTTCAAGAAAATTCCTCAATTCATTCATATGAAAATGTTGATAAAAATAATAAAATGTTCGTATGAATGTAAAATTTCTTGTTAATTATAAGAGTAATTATACCATCATATCATACCATCATATCACACCGTCATAACTATTATTATCTATAACATTATCACTATCGTTTCTACTATTATACTCATGATTATCTAAATTAAATATGAACTGCATCATCATTAATGCAAGAAATGAAAAACATGCCCTAGCGTAGATATTTTTGAATGTTTAATATTTATCAAGCAATTTTTTAATTAACTTATTATTAATTAAACACGATAATTAATCGAGAAAGACTTTACAACAACGGAAAAAAATAATAATCGTTGCATTACTGAAAAGTTCAATATATTAGCTTCGTTCTTCTTGTGCCCCGTGTAGTACATAGTGTATTCTGGATTAATTTTTTATTATTATACATTCTAAAGAAATATTTTGCATTGAAATTAAGTTCGTTGTACGATTTCACACCAGTTGGCTCGGGTATATAAAAAATAGTTTATCTTTGAGGTAAAGTAACTTTAAAAAAGTTTTTTTTTTCAAAAAACATAAAAGTCTGAATGCAAACTCCTGCCGGTTCGCTGCATCGTTGTTTGGCGAGAACAAACAGTTTTGTTTGAGTTTAGCTTTGCACGAAATATTCAGCGAAGTTACACTGCAGAATCTGTGTGAAGATATTCAGTTGGATTCACAGTGACAATGTTTTGTTATGTGTGAGTGATCGGGTGAACTGTATAGATATGTTGGATGGATACTGAGAGCAATGAATGGGCTATATTGTACAAATATTGACACACTTCCTGCATGACACACTTCCTTCATGACACACTTCCTTCATGACACACTTCCTTCATGACACACTTCCTTCATGACACACTTCCTTCATGAAGCACTGATACATCATTAGGCCGGGCTAAACTGGGTCATGATTACCCATACAACGGCAGAAAGTGCATCAATAATTGAACAAAATCTCACTCATTTCTCTGAGGATATGAATGAATGAATGTAGCTTTAACATTCACGAGCGCATTTGTGTTGTATGAATTTGTGTCGTGTTGCGTGACGCAAATGTATGAATTTGTGTATATAAATGAGAACGATCTAGAATGATGTGTCAGTGGGATTTTCTATAAATGTGTATATTAATTAGGTTTATGTTAAACCTAATGTTATGTTATGTATGTTCAACGACCTGCAATAATGTATGTCGTTAAACATACATTATTGATGCCTTACTTCATATATGAGTGAGACATTGTCAATCAGTAATGCACTTGCTGCTCCTGTATGGGTCATCCTGACTCAGTTTGGGCTTGAAATGGTATTAACAGAGCTATAGCTACTTGCTGTAGTACTGATTTTCTTCCAAAAAACATTTTTTTTATAAATTTTCCTGTCATGAAGAGTATCTAACTGAATTAAACTAACTAAACGCTCTTAATCAACGCGCTGTTCACCTGCAGAGTGAAAATTCATTTGAAATTTTTGAGCATAAACTGCCGTCCGAATTCCAATGGAATTTTCCTTGTGGGATTGGTTACAGAGAGAACTAGAATGAGAGCATTAATTCAACGTACAGAATTTTATAATTGTGGAAATTTTTTCAAATACGGACATTTTCTCTTTTCGACATGAAAAAAAGGCAAGACTACTTTTTTCCTAATTCAGGAACGACTAAACACACATACCCGAAATTATTTATAGTCTCTGGATAAACGTAAATTGAGATATATCTTCAGTGGATCGGATCACTTTAAATTAACACCATCACAACACAGTTAAAAAAAAGGACTTATTTTGAGTTTACTGGAGTTCAAGCTTGATTCAAAGCAATTATAAGTTATTTTTCTAATTCGAGAACGACATTTATGAAATTATTATGAAATGAAAATTATGAAATTATAATTACTTCTATTACTTCTATGACATTGATGTGATCTCTGCGCAGTTGTGAAATTAATATATTTAATTTCACGGATTTGGTGGCATCATGTTCACTGAAAAATTTACTTCTACATTAGTAAACCAAACTTAGTGATGTGTTTACCAGTGTTCAATGTTTCATGTCATAGCTAAGTTTCTTAAGTGTCATAACCGTTTCCCGCATCTTGAGTGTCTTAACGCGTTGACTCCGAAGTGGTACATATGCGTACCACGAAGTGTATTTCTCTAGGAAGTTGTTGTACATAATTCAGGGTTGCCAGATGGCCTAAAAAACGGCCAAGTCGGCGAATAAAAAAAAGGCCAAAAAGGCCTATAACTCAATATATACTTGTACATTTAAAGGTTCGGTGAAAAACTTCCATTTATTTTTTATTTCAATTTTTTTAATTTAAGTGGGAAGCACCCCTTAATTAGGAAGTACTCCCCCTATCAGTACCCATATCAGTACCTATTAGGAATTTTAGCCGGCTAACGCAATTGAAAAAACCTAAGTCGCGGAATTTGTCCGGAAAAAAAGTCCATATGGGAACAATGTTTCATAATTGTACAACTAACGGAAATAATAGTACAAGACGAAACAATCGGGGTCAACAATGTGTCTTAGGTGACCGGAGTGTTGTAAATGTTTAATGTGTCTTAAGTATCCAAAGTGTTTTAAATATTTAATATGTCCTAAGTATCCGTAGTTTCGTAAATATTTAATATGTCCTAAGTATCCGAAGTGTCGCAAATATTTAATATGTCCTAAGTATCCGAAGTTTCGTAAATATTTAATATGTAAGTGGTCGCACTCAATGCCCTCTATATTATTGGTGGTACCCTATACCCTAAAAATTATTAGAGGCACTCTCAATCGTCACTGGCACCACATGCCCCTATTCGATTGAGTCTTGAATGAGAGGGTGACTGCTTGGCTGCAAGTCAGAGAAATTTAATTCAAAATATACCTCGCCGTATCTCGAATTACTTTTAAAGTCCATGAATGTTAGGGGCAAAATAAATAGATTATCAAAAACCAAATATTTTAGCTTAATGAAGGCTAACCGTCAGTATATAGTGCCAATGCTTTACCACAAACATATTTATAATTTTAATAGCTAACATTGCACCGAATATATCAGCTGTGCGAGTTGAAGGGAGCATTCACTAAGTTGAGTTTGAACGAACAATGAAATTATTCTTAGAATTTACATTCTGATGCCTGAATAAAACTTTATAAAATAAAAGCTAGGTCAAGAAGAATCGAATAAAAGAACATAATTGTGGTATCGTCCTCATTACTGAATCCGAAAATTATGACGAATTGAAGTCAATTGATTGCAAAAAGTGCGTTCAGCAATAAATTATTTCTTATTCTTTCGATTATTTATAGGAATAGTTTCCATTTCCGCGGCCTCCGACCACTTAAAATAATTATTCAACCATCATTTCACGAGTTCCAACTTAGGCAAAGAGCAACGTTCGAGTTTGTCTTAATAGCTGCTTCTAATTGCGCAATAAACAATAAAAAAATTTCCATTATGGGAAAATGTAAAATAAATTCTGCTAATTTGTTCACTAAGTACGAGAGTATTTAAAATTAATTTAATTATTGCAGTAACTTAAGTATCTAAGGGCTGTATCCGAGGGCAGTATCTGAGGGCAGTAACAGAGGGCCGTATCTGAGGGCAGTATCTGAGGGCAGTATCTGAGGGCAGTATCTGAGGGCAGTATCTGAGGGCAGTATCTGAGGGCAGTATCTGAGGGCAGTATCNTCTGACATGAACAAAGTCAGAGCTGAAAAAAATGAAGCTCTGACATGAACAAAGTCAGAGCTGAAGTAATGATGCTCTGACATGAACAAAGTCAGAGCTGAAGTAATGATGCTTTGACATGAACAAAGTCAGAGCTAAAGTAATGTTGCTCTGACATGAACAAAGTCAGAGCTGAAAAAAATGAAGCTCTGACATGAACAAAGTCAGAGCTGAAGTAATGATGCTCTGACATGAACAAAGTCAGAGCTGAAGTAATGATGCTTTGACATGAACAAAGTCAGAGCTAAAGTAATGTTGCTCTGACATGAACAAAGTCAGAGCTGAAAAAAATGAAGCTCTGACATGAACAAAGTCAGAGCTGAAGTAATGATGCTCTGACATGAACAAAGTCAGAGCTGAAGTAATGATGCTTTGACATGAACAAAGTCAGAGCTAAAGTAATGTTGCTCTGACATGAACAAAGTCAGAGCTGAAAAAAATGAAGCTCTGACATGAACAAAGTCAGAGCTGAAGTAATGATGCTCTGACATGAACAAAGTCAGAGCTGAAGTAATGATGCTTTGACATGAACAAAGTCAGAGCTAAAGTAATGTTGCTCTGACATGAACAAAGTCAGAGCTGAAAAAAATGAAGCTCTGACATGAACAAAGTCAGAGCTGAAGTAATGATGCTCTGACATGAACAAAGTCAGAGCTGAAGTAATGATGCTTTGACATGAACAAAGTCAGAGCTAAAGTAATGTTGCTCTGACATGAACAAAGTCAGAGCTGAAAAAAATGAAGCTCTGACATGAACAAAGTCAGAGCTGAAGTAATGATGCTCTGACATGAACAAAGTCAGAGCTGAAGTAATGATGCTTTGACATGAACAAAGTCAGAGCTAAAGTAATGTTGCTCTGACATGAACAAAGTCAGAGCTGAAAAAAATGAAGCTCTGACATGAACAAAGTCAGAGCTAAAGTAATGTTGCTCTGACCGAGACAGGGTCAGAGATAAAATAATGATGCTCTGACAGAGACAAGATCAGAGCTAAAATAATGATGCTCTGACAGAGACAGGATCAGAGCAAAAATAGTGAACAAATTCAGAGCTAAAAAAATGATGCTCTGACAGAGACAGGGTCAGAGCTAAAGTAATGATGCTCTGACAGAGACAGGGTCAGAGCTGAAATAATGAGGCTCTGACAGAAACGGGGTCAGAGCTAACATAATGAACAAAGTCAGAGCTGAAATAATGATGCTCTGACAGAGACAGGGTCAGAGCTAACGTAATAATGCTCTGACTTATTTAGAGTCAGAGCAAAAATAATGATGCTCTGACAGTGACAGGGTCAGAGCTAAAATAATGAAGCTCTGACTTATACAGAGTCAGGTCTAACAAATTGATGCTCTGGCTGAGTTAATTAAAGCAAACAAAATGACAAAGAAACTCTCACAAAACCAAGCTCTGAACTATCCATAGTCACGCCTAATGTATTTATATCCTGACAGACACTGAGTCTCTATTTAAAAAAATGTTTCACGGATTGAGACCTTAAATGTCAGTGCACATTGACTGATGCCGTGACTTTAAGTATTTTCACATGGAATTTAAAAGCAAAGAAAACACCAAGCAAATTCACCATATCGATATTGAAAACGTTTCGGAGTCCAGCTCCATCATCAGTTCGAAAAACTAAAAATGAATGAAATCAAATTATTATATCAAAATTCTATGACAGACATAAAACCTAAACAAGATGTAACATTATATCGAAAAAAACAGGACTCGCAGAGAGATAATATAAGTATTTAAGTATTTTGTTCTAACACATTGAATGAGACCAGTACTTTAAGTATTATGGTTTAATGTCAGTTCACATTTTTTTCTGCCTAACTCCATACAATTGTTACGTCCATCAGGTTGTTTTGAGGATTGAAATCGTTAAATTCGTCGACGTATTCTTCATTATCTTCATAATAGTGTTGCACTTTTCTGTTATTATTATTTCTATTCAAAATAAATTACATATGTTTTTTATCAAAAATGGTAAACTATAGAAAACATGCGTTATGTATGATTTTATATCTTTATTTTATATTGACATTTATTTTTTTCGCCCTTGAATACTTGATTCAATTTTTATGATATGGAAATTGTCGATTTTTCTAACAAATAACCCGACTCTCGAATTTGTGATCGTACTTATTTTGGCAGAGTGCTTTTATCACCATTAAATTGATCATCGACGTCATTTAGGTTCAGTAAAGCAATTTAATTTTTTTTCTAAATAACTAACTCCAAATTAAGTCACATCATTGAGTTCGATTTATCCTAAGATCAAAGTACTTACGCATGACCTCCAGCACGGTCAAGTGCCACGTTAAATGCTGATTAGAATTCACTATATAAATATTGGCGTAATTCAGTCATGTCTTACGGAGCGGAACCCCGGAAAATCAAAGACAAACTCTGACGACTTAACCCGTTGATTGAAACCGGCTTATCAAAGCCAGTATTTGGGACTGGTTTTCTTGGTTAGGATGAGACGCGCTCAAGGGAATAATTGAACTGACCTGGGGTCGCACTATCAGGAATAGTTAACAGTTTGTAACGCCGACAGCCAATCACTAACGGCTTCTCAAGTTAAACACGCCAATCACAGACGATGAATCGGTCGTTAGGTGGATATAGGCCTCTACGTGTATTTAGACCGCTACAGGTTCTTAGGCAAATTTAAGCTTAGGTGAAACACTGCACCACTGCACCACTGCACCACTGCACCACTGCACCACTGCACCACTGCACCACTGTATAAGCATGCTAATCAGACTCAATCTCTCCTTCCACTGAATTATCGTCCGTAATTCACTGATAATATTCAACCACATTCATGAGAGTATCTTTGTAAATGGCGTTGAATACATATGTGATGTATGGTTATAATTTGCGTTAATATTGATGACTAAATAAATTAAACATTCATGGTTATAATTCATATTCAGAGCCTGGTGAGTCGCGGCTCGCAGTGTCACGTCGTCTTGTTGAAATTCTGTTTCTGTTGCTGCTGTTCAAAGTCAAATTTATTACCATATGCATGTTTAAATTTTCACCAATATCAATAAAATACCCGCGCAATATATGTAAATTATGAATGTTTTTTATAGCGGCAAAATTTTAAATGTTTTATTTGTCTAAATGTTGTGTTGCTGATAGTTTCGTAAAACGTTTCTTCTTAAATTTGTTGTTGAAATTGAAGCAATATTATGACTGGCCAATCATTAGCGCCTATGAGCCACCTTTTGTCCGGATATTCTTTAAATAGGGCACGTTTAACGCTAGGGTTGTCGTCAATATTATTACAATATTGTCATTGTTCCACATTTTATTTATAATTTCTTATCATGCTTTATTTGTCATTTTTTTCTTGTTTTACTTATCATTTCTTGCCACGTTTTATTTGTCATTTCTGTCATGTTTTATTTATCATTTCTTGGCATGTTATATTTGTCACGTTTTGTCGTGTTTCATTTGCTATTTTTAGCCTATTTTATTTGTCGTTTCTTGTCATGCTATATATGCCATTTTTTGTCATGTTGTATAAGTCATCTCGCGTATGGGTTTATTTAACAGTTTTTCATGTTTTATTAGTCATCTTTTCCATGTATTGTTTACCATTTTTTCCATGTTTATTTGCCATTTCTTGCCTTGTTTCTTTCGTCATTTCTTGCCATTTGTTTTTTTTCTCTTTTCTTGCCCTGTTCTACTCTTCATCGCTTGTCATATATTTTTTGTCCCCTCTTGTCATGTTTACTCTTGTATGTTAACAAACTAAGCTTGACAAAAGCCCGGCCAAAGTTCCCCACAAAGCCTCGTCTCTGTCGACCAACATGTCTACCAAAATAATGCTAATAATAATAATCTGGCGGAGAGATAAGAAGTTATGCGTCAACTTTGGAGCTGAAGTTTGAATAAAAATTCCACATAAAAAGTTAGAGATGCGCAAAAAAGTTGATGGAGAGCGAGACGATTTATTGAATTTTGGCGTAGCATTCTTCACAAAAATATTGTTGTTTGATTAAAAAAAGAGGAAAACCTAGAGAACTTTTAACAACCATTCAACATTTAAACGAATTTGTCTATTTTAAACTTGTAGAATATCGCGATTTAGAGGTAGAATATTCATTTATTATCAACGGGACCTTAAATGATTATATATATATTGACTTACAAGAATGTTATTCGTTATTTTATTCGGAAACGTTATTCGTTATTTACTTAAATTCACACTGAAAATATACAGAGTTTTATTGTCATTTTTTATTAAATAAAACACGACAAAAAATGACCAATAAATCATGACAAAATACGCCAGGAACTCACCGATGAACGCTAATTTATATGAATTAAATAATATTTTTTGTACCAGTCCCGTTGATGAAAATTCTTCATTTTAGAAACCCATAAAATGAAAAACATTTTAGCGTATTCCCAATATCGTGCTTATGAAATTAAATCTTTAATTCATATTAATTTTAATTATAATTAACGCAAAAATATAAAAAAAATAACCATTTACCGAAACGAAGAATGGCCAAGAGTCCCAAATTACATTTAGCCCAATTTACAAGTGAATATTTCATTACCGAACTTGACAATTTCAAAATTCATAAATGTGATGAAATAACCTACAAATAAATGTCATTACATTTATTTTAAAAAATTTAACCTCTACTAGTAAAATCTGTTGCTAAATTAACTCTAATGATTAAAATTCGATCAATATGTTTGTTTTACTTTATGATCCTGCAATAATGTAAATAATATTGTGTTTGGAAAAGTCAATAGGTTTTACATTGCTTTTTCCATGGCGTATCTGAAATTACGCACGCTCTGTAGAGTGAAATTCAACCAAATTTCAACCAAATGATTATATAATCGTGATAAATTCGCTATTTAATTATTATAAAATATTCATACACATTGCCTTAGGCATAACATTACGTCTATAATTTTCACATTAACATGTAATAATGATGCTTGATACGGGTGCTCTTCTCATACACAATTACTTCAATGATGTCATAAAACATCATCATTGCGGAATGATGATGTTGCGCCAATGATTCTGAGATAAAGATACTGCAATCTGCAATAATTACATTTTTCGCGCTTAAATATTACTGAGTTTGTGAAACGCTGCTGCTGAAAAATATACCTCATAAAAAACAAACTGAAGCGCAGAAAGTTAAATTTGGTAATATGAAAATTCGAGCATATATTCCGAAATTCGCGTCTGATAAATCCATGATTCTATTAAAAATACTTGAAAGAAGTGTAAAAATTTCATGTGGAATACATTGATTTAAACGAGGATAAAATAGCTATAAACGCTCATGCTGGCATACTAGGTTGAGGAAAAAAGTCTAAAAAGTTCAGGATCGGCAGAAGAACTTGAGCAAGAAAGCAATTAGAGGGCAAAAGCCCTCGAGGGTGGCACTTCTTGGGGCGTTTTCCCCTCAGTCCCTCACTTTTGTTTGGGCTGGCGGCGAGGGAGCGAGACATCGTTCTTCAATTAGGCACTTTGCTTCGTATTGGGGGTCGGACCCCCCTTCTTACAACCCTCGGCACCCCCTTCTTACAACCCTCGGCACCCCCTTCTTACAACCCTCGGCACCCCCTTCTTACAACCCTCGGCACCCCCTTCTTACAACCCTCGGCACCCCCTTCTTACAACCCTCGGCACCC
>NW_025933515.1:26014-42627 GCF_000764305.2 Hyalella azteca
CTCTATAGGCGTCTAATTCACATCATACATTCCTCATTAGTTGTACCTTTAAACAAAACAAAGAACCACCTCGTATCAATTAAAACTTCATCAAAAATTTGGTTTAAAAAAAGGGGGGGCGCGCTGCCCCATGTTGCCCTATAAATGCATATATCGTATTTTGGGACCAAGTTTTATATATGCCATCGTCTAAAACGCTTGCCTGTTTCGATTATTTCGTAAAGAACACTTCTTGAGACAGCAGGAAACTCTTCACCTAATGATATTTTACAAACCGCTATCTTGTGTTATCTTTCACTTCACAGTGAACTTTTCGACTGATATCGTCGGTAATGACTGAAAGTCTCCCATTTCATTCTTCATCATGAATATTTGTGAGATCATCTTTAAAAGCTCTAACCCATTTCCGCGCCATTTATCACTCAATTTATCACTCAAGCACTCACATTTATCACTCAATCACTTAATAATATGTTATGTTATACACTCAACTGATTTGGCGATAATTGTCAACAGATTTGAAGCATTTATTCAAAATAAACAATTTATTCAACATGTTACTGTTCAGTATTCTTCAACTTGTCAGTAATTTTAAGTTATTCAACTTATTTTCATCAATAAATATTCAGCTTGTCATTAATTCTCGCAGTAATTCAACTTGCACTGTTCAACAATTATTCAGGATCTCGTCTAAATCAATTGAATTTCTGCTTCTGTACGTAAGTTTTGAATGACGTATGGCGGCTCGGCAGTTAGCTTTGTTATCTCTTTTGTTGATATGCCTTTATTGTATCTAGACATATTGCATAATGATACAATGATACATATATTTAGTAAGTCATTCAGTAAGAGATTCAGTGAGCCACATTCAGTGAGGTACTGTATATAGTTAGTTACTGACTCATTTAGTCATATTAAGTAAAACTCTATACATTTAGCAAGTCACTCTGTAAGTTACATTTAGTAAGTCACTATATATGTAGTAAGTCACTCATTAAGTCACTCAGTAAGTCACATTTAGTAAGTCACTCTATTCAATTATAAAGTAAGTTTTAACTGAGAAGTAAATTTAACTTTTGAAGCCTCTTCCTCTTTCATGCCTTTACACTTAATCCCACTCATAAGTAAACTGTACTTACAATGATTTTACTTTCACTCAATCCCACCCTAAAGTAAATTGCATTTACGATGCCTTTACTTCCACTCAATTATTCCACTCTGAAGTAAATTCTATCTACCATGCCACGCGTACTGCAATATTCCTGGAATTAAGTTTTGTTTTTCTATATATGTTCTAAGATGCTATATTCTTATTTTTTCGAATAAAAATTAAAAAGTCTCTTTTTTACAACAGAACTTCATATTTGTTTTATAGAATCATGTGATGGGATGTCATTAAAACTTGGGTTGTGATGTTTGTGCGCATAACTTTGCACTTAAAATGACACAGCAAAAGTGATGTATGTGTTCATCAGTATCTGTTAAAAGCAATTATATTTACTGAACTTGATGCGATTTACTTTACTGGATTATCAACATGATGTGGATGATAGACATACGTGATTTAGATTCTTTTTTTTCATGCAGGATACGGATTATTGCGATACATGATAACAATGATAGTCAAGCATGTTGATCATCAATAATAGATACTGATGAAATGAATGATGTTAATAAGTTTAAATCGCCTTATATTCCTCTCCTTGCCAAGTACAATAGAAGTAATCTCAACAGTTTCGATATATCGCCTATACGTCCATTAATGCTGGATCGATATCAGTATTAAATAGGATGCGAATTGTTGAAGTGAGTTCCCTTTGACTTATAATAAATAACATTAAATTTGACATAAAATAGCTGACTCTAAATTAACAATAAATGCACAACAAAAAACATAAATAAGTAACATTAAATTAACAGTAAATAAATAACATTAAATCACTATTAAATAAAAAACATTGAATTAACATTTGCTAAATAACATTAAATAGGCATTAAATAAATAGCATTAATGGTTTTCCTTAAAGATTCATTAACTTAAAGCCATACAGTTCAGGTTTTTTACCTCATTTTATTTTACATAATTCCCTTTTACGTTGACGCATTTATCGTATCTCGGGACCAGGTTTTGTACTTCATCGTCTAAGAAGTTTGCGGCCTGATTTAACAAATTCGTAAAGAACACTTCTTAAAACAGCAGGAAACCTACCAGCCATATATTTTTAAAATAGAATATCGTGTGTTATCTTCCACTTTGCAGTCCATTTTTCTGGATAAGATGCATGTGTCTCGTCAGTGTCGGCATGTGTCTCGTCAGTGTCGGGATGTGTCTCGTCAGTGTCGGGATGTGTCTCGTCAGTGTCGGGATGTCTCGTCAGTGTCGGGATGTGTCTCGTCAGTATCCGGATGTGTCTCGCAGGGAAATATTCCCCAGAACAGCGCTGCGTTTTAGCAGACCGGAAAAAGTTTATTTTCGTCGTGCATCGACCTCGTTTTTATGGTAAATGCAACGCAGCAGATGCTCGCTAGGCGTCGTTTAAAATACATTATATTTATTTGTTCAATATTTGGGAAACAGCAAAGAACCGTTAGGGGAGGATAGTTTTGAAGATTTTTCGTATAATTCGTTGGAAATTTTTTATATTATTTAGTATTAGTCTGGTAATTTCTAATAATTTTTTTTTTGTTTTGAATATATTTATCCGTATAGTTTCATTTCGTATCGTTAGTGAGAAAATTTTTTATTAGGTTTATAGGATAATTGACATGGAACATACTCATTACAATAATCTATTGACAACTGGGTAATAATTGATAATACTGTTATACCATCATTGTAGGTATTACTTAAATAGATTCAGTCGAGCCGCACTGCCAGACTTAATATTTAATTATGCTTAGCGAAAATTACATTGACTATTTAAATCATGTGCATTAATTTTCATTGCATTTTTCTAGTAAATATACATTGTTTTACATTGCATTTACACAAAAAAAAAGAAGACTAACAGAATTGTAGAGTAAAACTCCAACCCCCCTGACTGGCGAATCCACTGCATTAGACGCCATCGCTACAGCAGTTACCCAGGCCAGTGAAACTCGAAACTAGCAGTAATAATCGCGGGTAATAATACTAGGTAACGACACTAGGTAATAACACTAGGTAATAATGCTAGGTAATAATAGTGCAGTTTGGAGCAGCACAAGACCGTTCCGCTGAGCACCAAACTCCCGTAATCCGCTCGCCAGTTCCTCGAGCAGCGAGCCGTAAAATTGAGAACTGAAACGTTTGCTCTACTGCAAGTTTGCAATCACTTCTTTAATTAATTGAAATATCACCTTTTAATCATTGTTTAATCACCACTAAGTTGTATTAATCATCTTCTAATCAATTTTCAATCGCAAATGTATTATATTAGTCACCTTCCATTTATCGTTTAATTAGAATCGCTGCATTATATCAAGCCTCTTCTAATTATCAATTGATCATTAACATTAATCCAAGTCACTAATCATCTTTTGATCATCGTTATGTAAATAATGTCATTGCATTAGGCAAGTCTTGATCATCGCTAAATCTTCGTTGTATTGCGCTAACAGTTTTCCATTATCGTAAAATTTATTTAAATCGAACATATAAATTCTAGATATTATTAACGAGTATAATATTGAAATAATAAGTGCAATTGGCGGTAAACATCGTTTTATCAGCAGCATATTTTAATTTAAGCTCAGTTTAATCATCAATATATTGTGAAAGGCATTTATTAATCACTATTTCATCATTATTGTATTATTTTAAATAACAACGTCTGTTGGTTAGTATGTTTATTTAGCAGTTAACATCTCTTAAGCATCATTTAACCGTTTTTTCATGGTACTAAACACCATCTATTTGCCATTTAATTATAACCGTATTGTACCATCCTGCTTATAATAATCGTATAAATCTTTGATCTACTGTATTAGGCATCTTTTAATCGTTGCGTTTTGTATATAATCGTTGCTTATCATCTGCATGTTTATATTGTGCATATTCACNTCATCATTGACTTTAGAATGGAAAATTTATAAATAAAATTAAATAGATAAATGTTACTAAGAACTCCACCTGGTAAAAAAATAAATATGATGTGTTTTTGATAACTACGCCTGGATATACGAAAAAATCAGTTTCGTTTTAATTATATAATTGATGGAAGATAAATATTTTTAAATGCAGGGAAAATCATTTGGGGGTAAACTGATAAAATAAATACGCCCTGTTGATTCTGATGTCGTGCGGTCGTTTTTTAAAACTCAAGATAATTTCGTTTGTCAGAAAAATATTTAATGTGAAATTTTAATATATACTTTTCGAAACCATTTTCTCCCGTGCTGGAAATGAAAGAAAATAATAAGAATGTTCTATAAAAAGTTTTAAGCATGAATAAAAATTAAAACAAACGTAAATTCCAATTTTTTTAATTATCTGACTAACTATGCTCAATATTGCGTGGCAGGTATACAATTTAATCTAAATAATTACATAGTAAATACTTTTACTGTATTACACATGATTTTAATTAACAAAAATAATTATAGATGATTAAAATTCAGTTCGTACACATGTAGGTTTTCTCTACATAAAAAAATAGTAAAAATACGAGTTTATGAAATTTAAAGTCCTACTACATGGTCAGTTCGAGAGCGACGTAGCTAAGCTTCCCATAAAAACTGACAATAAAAGTCTTGTTTGATGGCAATAAAGCCACATCACGAACTTTATATCGCGTTTTTCGGGGTAATTTTTGTTTAAGTTCAAGGAACTCGCGCGGAACTGAGGGCAACCACCGAGAACCTTGTATGTTATTGTACGTTGTTATAGCTTGTTACTGATATGTTGTAGGCATAGCAGGTCATAGTTATATCCTGTTACTGACATGTTATAGGTATGGCAGGTTATAGTTATAGCATGTTACTAGCATATAATAGGTGTAGCATGTTAGGTATAGCATGGTACTAGTATGTTGTAAAGGAAATAAATATGCATTTTATAGATGCTTTTAATACTGCCGCATCTTAACCAAACTAAATCAGACATTTGCGCGATGATCGACCCAGATATAATGCTCGACCCAGAAGTGCTGTATTCTAAACATATGTACAAATATTCATGTGAAGTTTAACTTGTATTGAATTGTCATTTCATAAAAGTAAGGTTAAGTGTGCAGTTTAGGCATGAACCATATGTATAATATCAGTGTTTGTTATATCTCGTACAGGGAAAAGTTCAATGAACTTCAATTCATATACACAATGTTGTTCTTAATTTCTAGCTGTTGAACGAAGATTTGATCTCTTATTTGTTCTCCTTATTCTCCTACCGGTTGAACTGCGAGCAGAGTGGTGATTCTTGATACTTACAATGCTGTAGAATCAACATGTTACAAGATTGTTATAGGTGCAACATGCTACTGACATGTTATAGAAACATGGAACAGTAACTTCACTGTTACTTACACAAAAATTTATTTTTAATAATAAAATTCAACAGTTATAATAAATCGACAATGTTCAATTTTTCCCAATTGATTGGTTTATTCCTAAACACGTTCACATCAGTTAGAATAATTTTAAAGTTCAGAATAATATGTACAGCGTTTTACATTACACATTTCATATTGTACAAAATGATGTGTACAAAATGCATTGTATATGCACGCTATACTTATATTCATTCCATTCTACAGTGCTTAGTAAATAGAAAATCCTTAAGTTGAAGAGTTTGTAAATATTCTGCTATTCTTTAAAATATCGAGTAACTAACAATTAAAATTTATGTACAACACTGACACATAATATTTCTATAATTTCGGTTTACCGTTGACATTTTTCAGCAATATGTATATATGTCAGCACATTAATATTTTACTTGAGGTGTTCTTGAAGTTATGCAGTTCTATTTCATAGTTTAGCAACTTAAAGACGAGATTTGACAGACATTGTATTCATTATTCTCTCGCTACTTGGAGGACGCCGAAACCAGCGACTGTTTCTTTGGAATATTTTTGCCGGTTCAATTTTCTCGAAAAAGTTGTTGGTGTGCATTTTTAATGAAAACATTTTCGAAATGCATGCATTTCTCCTTATGGCCCAGCTTTGTCCAGATGCACGCATTTCTCCTCATGGTCCAGCATTGTCCCAATGCACGCATTTCTCCTCATGGTCCAGCATTGTCGCAATGCTCGCATTTCTCCTCATGGAATGCACGCATTTCTCCTCATGGTCCAGCATTGTCTCAATGCACGCATTTCTCCTCATGGTCCAGCATTGTCTCAATGCACGCATTCCTCCTCATGGTCCAGCATTGTCACAATGCACGCATTTTTCTCATGGTCCAGCATTGTCCTGATGCACGCATTTCTCCTCATGGTCCAGCATTGTCTCAATGCACGCATTTCTCCTCGTGGTCCAGCATTGTCCCAATGCACGCATTTCTCCTCATGGTCCAGCATTGTCACAATGCACGCATTTCTCCTCATGGTCCAGCATTGTCACAATGCACGCATTTCTCCTCATGGTCCAGCATTGTCCGGAACAAGCAAAGCCTTTCTCCAGATTACATTTTTTTTCATCAAGGAAATGCGCCTGAGACGGGAGCTCGTCTCGCAAACTTTGGTTTGGTTTTACCAGAGTAAAATAAAATATTTTTTGTTTCTATATTTGGTTGTTATTTTTATTAATAGATGTCGGTACATTGATATAAACAATCATTATCTGACAAAGTTCAATGAAATTTAGCTATGGACAAAATATCTGAGTCACTGAATTGATATTTATTACATTGGTTGCTTTTAAGTTTGGATTTATCATATCAAACAACCAATCATGACTTATATAATTAGATAATTCTAATGCTAACTTTATTTCATAATTGTATGAGAAACATTATTTTTGTCCATTCACATTGCTAACTTTGTTCGCTGTTTGAAGATCATTCGCTGAAGCTATCGGTGCGGCGACTTCGTATTTCCAGCTGTACAAAATTCATTTGTACAACAAGTTACAAAACTTTCTGCGTACTACTAACTATAAGGAATCCTGGAATTCTTGAGACGAGAATCAGATGATTCAAGACAGCGAACCAAGTTTATTGAATTATGAGGTTTCTGCAAGTGAAAATATTTAATATCACGAGTACAGTGAGACACGAGAACTGCCATCGTTATCGTAACAATCCTGGACAGACTGTTGAAAGAGACCAGAAAACTAGATAAAATTATCCAAATATGAGTCCTAGAGTGTCATGGAAGACTCAGGGTGTCATCAAAGGAAGTGGGTCAACTTTATGGGTCAGTCTTTAAGATAAGCAAAGATGTAGTCTAATTACATAATGATGAAGGGTGCAACGTTGATGCCTGTCGTTTCAAGTCAGGTTAGGTTATGGCTGTTTAATCATTTCTAGATGCTCGTCAAATAACGGTTATTTGACGGTGAAATAACGGTGATTAAATGTTATTTCAACAATATCAGCTAGTAATCAACGCTGTTTCAACGTCACTTGCCTAGAGATCAACTCCTGGTCAAACGTTATAGTATGGAATTCGTTGTAAACGAGAAGCTTGAACACCAATCCTTTACAGTGAAAAACCATTAACTGCTGGTGACTAACCATTGATGATGCTGGTTTCACTTGACCAGCAAAATAAAATGTTGCCTCCATGTGACTATATACTCGGATAATCACTTTCATATTTCCAATCAATTATTGTAATATTTAAAATGTATGAACAATCTTACTCAATATTAACTACAATGACTGAGGCTAAAGATTCTTTAGAATAATCTTTACCACCTTCCAGGTATCTTCGTCCCTATGAAATTCACTCTATGTTTGTACAAAAAAAATATCGTCTCACAAAAGTGTGGCAATAACAATAATTAACTCTGACGACCCATCGATATATAGGGATTTAAAAGTGCACAGAATTGACGATTTAAATATTATAAAATTAATCCTTCCATCAAATTACATCATTCAATTCGTTTCATCGATTGGCTAAAATTCTTTTTTACGAAAGAGCGGTGACCGTTTTTAGGTTGTTTGCAAAACTGATAACGGGTTTACAACCCTTTAAAGTTTATTTATTTATCTATTGATGATAAATCTATCAACTCGAAGATATTCACATACTTCATTACTGTTTATTCACTAATTTCATAATTCATTTTAACTTTGCATTAATTTATTATTAATTACATTCATAAATTAAATAGCTGATATTATATTTGACGAAGCAAACATTTCCATCAATGCAACCATGCACAAAACTTTTGAAAAAAAAAGCGTCGAAGCGATTAATTCGCTGGCAAATTTTCAAGGAATTTTTTTAGACCGCCGAGCAGGGCTGAAGTTTCGATATTCCGATAAATTTATTTCATTCCGAGTTTTACTTTTCCTTTTAATAATTACAAATTTATTATTTCTCGGCATTCATCCATACATGCAACCGCAAGAAGGGTATATGTATCTTTAATATGAGGCACCGGTTTGAGAAATTTCAAAAATCCAGTCACTCAAAATATTTTTTGTGGAGGGGAGCGGCTTAATAAGTTGGGGCGACGTGTTAAGTGGTCGGCTTAGCGCGCCTGACGAGTTAAGAAGACGGCGTGTCAGCCTCGTCACGCTTTTTATTAGAGTCGTAAACTTGAGGCAGGTAATTAGCATAACATGAGGCCTCTGCCTCACTTGGAGCATAACATGAAGCCTCCGCCTCACATGGAGCATAACATGAAGCCTCTGCCTCACATGGAGCATAACATGAGGCCTCCACCTCACATGGTGAATACATGAAGCATGAGGCCTCAGCCTTCGCCTAACATGGAGCATAAATATCATATTTATATATACGTGCAAATTAATTCGTGATTGACATTAATAAATAATTTCAATATAATGGTGTTAAACATTGTTGAATAGTTAAATAGAGTAACTTTAACGAGTTACAGACATGTTTTTAGTTTCGTGAACGTTCAAAAAAACGGTCAGTGACCCGTTGTGAAAAAAAACTTTGCCGCTAAATGACGCGAACCAATGTTACGATTTTATGTAAGATTTAATTATATAATATTGCTTACATCAAATCATTGTATACTACAGGATCTTAGAATGATTTTATATCCCCAATGTGTCGTCATTGTATTTTATTGTTACTGTAAGTCAATGCCTGATATCGAAAAGACATTGCTAGTTTCCTTTTTCAATCAAAAAATGAATTTTAAATGGATGAAGAGATGTGGTAGGTTGTTTGCAGTTGTTCTAAACAATTTTTAGGGACTTTTGAGCTTTGCAGTCAATTGCAAATGCTTGATCATATAAGGTCAATATGGTATGTGTTTGATGAAATTCTGTCAGTCAATATTGTAATTGGCTAGACCCCGCGGTGAATATTGTAAATTGTTCGTCTCAAGGCTTCTCGTCAAATGAAATAAATTACAAAATGGTCAAATAAAAAAAACATTGACATAGGCCTGTCTCTTATACACATCTAGATGTGTATAAGAGACAGGTTATTTGGTTGTATGTATACGGATATACGTAAACGGCTCCTGGTTAAACCGGCCGGTANCACAAGTGCTGCTCTCATAAATGTGCCCTCACAAGTGCTGCTCTCATAAATGTGCCCTCACAAGTGCTGCTCTCATAAATGTGCCCTCACAAGTGCTGCTCTCATAAATGTGCCCTCACAAGTGCTGCTCTCATAAATGTGCCCTCACAAGTGCTGCTCTCATAAATGTGCCCTCACAAGTGCTGCTCTCATAAATGTGCCCTCACAAGTGCTGCTCTCATAAATGTGCCCTCACAAGTGCTGCTCTCATAAATGTGCCCTCACAAGTGCTGCTCTCATAAATGTGCCCTCACAAGTGCTGCTCTCATAAATGTGCCCTCACAAGTGCTGCTCTCATAAATGTGCCCTCACAAGTGCTGCTCTCATAAATGTGCCCTCACAAGTGCTGCTCTCATAAATGTGCCCTCACAAGTGCTGCTCTCATAAATGTGCCCTCACAAGTGCTGCTCTCATAAATGTGCCCTCACAAGTGCTGCTCTCATAAATGTGCCCTCACAAGTGCTGCTCTCATAAATGTGCCCTCACAAGTGCTGCTCTCATAAATGTGCCCTCACAAGTGCTGCTCTCATAAATGTGCCCTCACAAGTGCTGCTCTCATAAATGTGCCCTCACAAGTGCTGCTCTCATAAATGTGCCCTCACAAGTGCTGCTCTCATAAATGTGCCCTCACAAGTGCTGCTCTCATAAATGTGCCCTCACAAGTGCTGCTCTCATAAATGTGCCCTCACAAGTGCTGCTCTCATAAATGTGCCCTCACAAGTGCTGATCTCATAAATGTGCCCTCACAAGTGCTGCTCTCCAGAAACCCCACAAAACCTCTCGAGGAAAAGGCTTTTTCAACCGACTCCTAAACATTTTCAGTTATAAATTAGCCAATAATGTATCAAAATCCGATTTCTATATTGAAAATAATAGTAATTAAATATTCATAATTATAATACTGAATTGCAAATTAAATCGTGCATGTTATTATATCTGTATCCGTTATGTTTTGAACTGAAAAAGAATTAACTCTCCAAAATATTACATCATATACATGTAATGTCTATGTAAAATATAAATATAATGTAATGCACATGTAAAATATATACACTACTTGCTACTATGAAGCAAACAATGGTCATACACTATAAATGAATCAAGGATTTTCAAAGGATAATTTTACAAAAGGGCTATGATGCAAACGTGAAAACACTGAAAACGGGTACATAAGATCCATGCAGTGCAGTAGGAGTGGATCTAACAGATCTGTTGACTTGATTCATTTGTATTCCCTTTGTTGGATTCATTCACATTCTCTTTGAAGGGAAATACGATGTGAATGCCCGCTCGCAATCAGAATCCATAATAGGAAAATGATTTTTATCGATAAGAATATTCGACGCTCGTAATTGATGCCGATCACATGCGTAATTGATGCCAATCATATTTGCGTAATTGATGCCGATCATATATGCGTAATTGATGCCGATCATATATGCGTAATTGATGCCGATCATATATGCGTAATTGATGCCGATCATATATGCGTAATTGATGCCGATCATATATGCGTAATTGATGCCGATCATATATGCGTAATTGATGCCGATCATATATGCGTAATTGATGCCGATCATATATGCGTAATTGATGCCGATCATATATGCGTAATTGATGCCGATCATATATGCGTAATTGATGCCGATCATATATGCGTAATTGATGCCGATCATATATGCGTAATTGATGCCGATCATATATGCGTAATTGATGCCGATCATATATGCGTAATTGATGCCGATCATATATGCGTAATTGATGCCGATCATATATGCGTAATTGATGCCGATCATATATGCGTAATTGATGCCGATCATATATGCGTAATTGATGCCGATCATATATGCGTAATTGATGCCGATCATATATGCGTAATTGATGCCGATCATATATGCGTAATTGATGCCGATCATATATGCGTAATTGATGCCGATCATATATGCGTAATTGATGCCGATCATATATGCGTAATTGATGCCGATCATATATGCGTAATTGATGCCGATCATATATGCGTAATTGATGCCGATCATATATGCGTAATTGATGCCGATCATATATGCGTAATTGATGCCGATCATATATGCGTAATTGATGCCGATCATATATGNTTGAGTGCGAATCTAAAACTTAATCACTATTTGCACAACGAGACTAATTGATTTTTCTGAATGCACTCGGGAATGCAGATTCCGTCTTCTCTTTCCACATGTCTGCACTCGATGCTTACAAAACCCAGAGACCAAATTATCATCGGCCGATCGTTGGCCGCCCATATGCCACCTATAAACGTCAGGGAACTTTCGATAGGAATGCCTTTTAAATCACGCCTAAGAACAAAATAAACACCGGCCAATCGCAAGCCGTCCAAAAACCGCCTATAAATCATGGATGATTTTCAGCGGAAATTCACTGAAGTCAGGCGCATAGCGACGCAATTTTACAAATGGCGCCGGTCAAGCGTACGGAACGAGTAGCTAGCAAGACCTCTGTGAACTGTACAACTCTGTGAACTGTACAACTCTGTGAGCTGTACAACTCTGTGAACTGTACAACTCTATGAACTATAAAACTCTGTGAACTGTACAACTCTGTGAACTGCACAACACTATGGAATTCACAACTCTGTGAACTGTACAACTCTGTGAACTGTACAACTCTGTGAACTGTACAACTCAGTGAACTGTTCAACTCTGTGAACTGTGCAACTCTGTGAACTGTACAACTCTGTGAACAGTACAACACTGTGAACTGTGTAACTCTGTCAACTGTACAACTCTGTGAACTGTACAACCCTGTGAACTGTACAACTCTGTGAACTGTACAACTCTGTGAACTGTACAACTCTGTCAACTGTACAACTCTGTCAACTGTACAACTTTGTGAACTGTACAACTCTGTGAACTGTAAAACTCTGTCAACTGTACAACGCTGTCAGCTGTACAACTCTGTCAACTGTACAACTCTGTAAACTGTACAACCCTGTCAACTGTACAACTCTGTCAACTGTACAACTCTGTCAAACGTACAACTCTGTCAACTGTGCAACTCTGTCAACGGTACAACTCTGTCACCTGTAAAACTCTGCCAACTGTATAACTCTGTCAACTATGCAACTCTGTTGACTGTAAAACTCTGTCAACAGTTCAAATCTGTGAACTGTACAACTCTGTCAACTGTCCATCTCTGTCAACTGTACAACTTTGTCAATTTTACAACTCTGTCAACTGTACAACTCTGTCAACTGTACAACTCTGTCAACTGTACAACCCTGTCAACTGTATGACTCCAAGAACTAAGAAAACCTCACAATTCGCTTAAAGGTAATACAAAAAATAGTGAATATCGCAAAAATTATCATGAGCTAGTTATTCATTTTGTTCATTCAATGTATTAAAGTCGTAGTTATCATGGCTATAAAGATCGTGTACCACTGATGTAAAAATATTTTGTGGCTCGGATGCATATTTTGGGTCGACGCAAATTTTCATGACAACTTCATATTTTCCACAAATTTTTAGAGAAATTTTGAGACGAGAATCTTAATCATGAGCCATCGCAAGCAAAATTTTTCCCTGTGAATAATCAACGGCCGCGGCAGCTAATTAATCAGACGTGAGTTTTCGGTAGCACAAATTGACTGGGAATTTCTTAAGTGAAATGCGAAGGATATTGAGGGTCGTTGCCGATAGGCAAGGAAATACGGACCTCGTACTACACTCAGATAAATCAGTGAGACTTTGTCCAAAAGCCTTGCTATCTTTGCCGTTCCGTGGGTCATCTTGACCCATTTTGGTTCAGCTGAAGGGCGTATATGTGCTACGTAGAGAAAATGTATCACTATATGGACAACACGACCCATTTATTTACCGCAGTGTAGTGAAAAATGCCATGCCCCGCAGTATGTCGGTCGTCTATTACTAATGTATTCAGTTTAACTTAAAAAATACTGAATAAAATTACACTTACGATCATCGTGCTATGTACCTATGACCACCTTAACAGCCGAAATTTAATTTATTATTCAAGAGAATATGAGGGATAAGTATTAAGATTTTGTATTCATACAGGCAAGAAAATATAAAGTATTCATTGACTTTTATGCAAGATCCCTTCAAAATATCTGAACTGAGTCACATGAAATCATAAATCCCATGTTCACTCAATTATTAATTTAATTCAATTTTCAATTAATTCACTTATATAATTTAATCAAATCAAATCTATTATTAAATAATTATGGGAGAAAGATTTTTATCTTTTAAGTCTGAACGATTGGGTAAATACAACTTTTTCATCATTCTCCGATTTTTATTTCTCCAATATCACAGTAAAATAAGATCGCTATACACAACAGACAAATATAGTTTAATCAGGTAAATCGCTATGACGATTATCTCGGTTGATTAATACCTGTCACGCCCATTCTCTGTTCATGATTAATGCTAATACTCTTGATCAAGTTGGTTGATAATAACGGTTGATTAAAACGGGTGATTGATACGGGTGATCAATACGGTTGATCAATACGGTCGATCAATGCGGTTGATTAACACGGTAGATCAATATGGTTAGTCAATGCGGTTGATCAATACGGTTGATCAATACTGGTGATCAGTGCGGTTGATAAATACGGTTGATCAATACGGATGATCAATACGGTTAATCAATGCGGTTAATCAATGCGGTTGATAAATATGGTTGATCAATACGGTAGATCAATACGGGTGATCAATGCGGTTGATCAATACGGGTGATCAATACGGTTGATCAATGCGGGTGATCAATACGNGCTTGAGTAACTACATGAGGATTCTGCTAGGGTAATAACGTTTAGGTACTTTTCTGCCTGTCTCTTATACATATCTAGATGTGTATAAGAGACAGTCACCAGACTGCATGTTTATGTCACCAGACACTGAAGTCATGTTTATGGCGCCAGTCGCTGAAGTCATGTTTATTTCACCAAACGCTGAAGTTATGTTTACAGCGCCAGACGCTGAAGTCATGTTTACCTCACCAGACTGCATGTTTATGTCACCAGACGCTGAAGTCATGTCTATGGCAGACTCTGAAGTCATGTTTATGTCACCAAACGCTGAAGTCATGTTTATCACCAGACGCTGAAGTCTTGTTTATGTCACCAGACACTGAAGTCATGTTTATGACGCGAGAGGCTGAAGTCATGTTCATTTCGCCAGATGTTGAAGTCATGTTTATGTCACCAGACACTAAAGTCATGTTTATGACGCGAGAGGCTGAAGTCATGTTCATTTCGCCAGATGTTGAAGTCATGTTTATGTCATCAGACGCTGAAGTCATGTTTATGGCACCGGACGCTGAAGTCATGTTTATGTCTCCAGGCACTGAAGTCATGTTTATGGCACCGGACGATGAAGTCATGTTTATGTCTCCAGGCACTGAAGTCATGTTTATGGCACAGGACGATGAAGTCATGTTTATGTCTCCAGGCGCTGGAAGTCATGTTTATGTCTCCAGGCGCTGAAGTCATATTCACTTTCGCACATCAAATGAAAGGTGATCCCGGCTTTTAGCCTCAAACGAAATTTTTTTTTACTCATTCCAGGAATATTCATTTTCATTTGACCCACTCATAACACTCACTTACATCTGACCCACTCATAACACTCACTTACATCTGACCCACTCATAACACTCACTTACATCTGACAGTCCTAAGTTCACGTGTTGCCCTAAGTACACATAGTGGCCTAAATATACGTAGCGGCCAATTTCTAGTCTATGATTAGTGACTTCAGATTGAACGTCTCGTCTCGTCAGTACTTACGGGGTTCCGCTTTAGTAACTATTTTTGATTGAACTGCCCCTGATTAGACAATGTGAACGCTCAATTGACATTCAATTCTTAATCCTATATTTGCACAAGCACATATGAAAAGTATAGAAAAGTTAATAAAATACAGTGCAATAGAGTATAAAACTGCACTACTGCACTCTGCCGAGTGCAGTAGAGTATAAAGTAGTTAGAGAAGTATAAAACTGCACTGTACCGAGCCCCCATAATTTGAATGGAACCCACCAAGTTTAAGTGCAAGAAAAGCGCATGTGATGCACCGCGAGCAACCCGCCCTGGGGACGCCAAAGCAAGTCATTTGCAAGTCATCAGCAGACGCGTGGTCCCGCAGGTGTATTTTATACGCGAGTCTTCAGGCGAGTGCTCCCAGATCACAGGATTGCAGTGCACAAGCAACATCAGCACTCAACGTGAACACGCTACGTTTCGCGGCAAATACATACACCTAACACCCCACAAACACGCCACGCACCGTGTCAAATACGCCCGCTTGACCACAGCAAACACGTCAACTTTCAGGACAGAGATATTCGCATAACACGTTGCAAACTTGCCTCGTTTCACGACAGATACACGCATGGCACTCGCCACAAATTCGCCTTGTTTCACGACTGATACACGCATGGCTCTCGCCACAAACTCGCCTCGTTTCACGACAGATACACGCATGGCTCTCGCCACAAATTCGCCTTGTTTCACGACAGATACACGCATGGCTCTCGCCACAAACTCGCCTCGTTTCACGACAGATACACGCATGGCTCTCGCTACAAACTTGCCTCGTTTCACGACAGATACACACATGGCGCTCGCCACAAACACGCCTCGTTTCACGACATACACGCATGGCGCTCGCCGCAAACGCACCTCGTTTCACGACAGATACACGCATGGCGCTCTCCACAAACACGCCTAGTTTCACGACAGATACACGCATGACGCTCGCCACAAACACGCCTAGTTTCACGACAGATACACGCATGGCGCTCGCCACAAACACGCCTAGTTTCACGACAGATACACGCATGACGCTCGCCGCAAACACGCCTAGTTTCACGACAGATACACGCATGGCGCTCGCCACAAACACGCCTAGTTTCACGACAGATACACGCATGGCGCTC
>NW_025933515.1:42922-63851 GCF_000764305.2 Hyalella azteca
ATGCAGATGCGCCCCACGTTTTTCGTTTTAGATGTAAAATATTTTAACTGAAATACAAAAGACCAAGAGAATGAAAGCAAACAGAGATCAGTAGCTGCCGAAAAATTATTTTCTACTTTTGAGTCCACATGAAAAACGTGGTCTTTAAAAATTTTTTTTATACATTTTATTTTGACTCATTTTGGTTCAGCTGAAGGGCGTATATGTGCTACGTAGAGAAAATGTATCACCATTTGGACAACACGACCCATTTATTTACCGCAGTGTAGTGAAAAATGCCATGCCCCGCAGTATTTCGGTCGTCTATTAGAAATTTATTCAATTTAGCTTGAAAATACTGAATAAAATTACACTTACGATCATCGTACTACCTATAACCACCTTAACAGCCGAAATTTAATTCACTATTCAGGGGGAAGATGAAAGAGAAGAATTAAAATTTTGTATTCATACAGGCAAGAAAACATAAAATAGTTATTGGCCTTTTTGCATTGAATTCTTCAATTCAACTGAATTGAGTAATCTGAAATCATAAATAACATGTTCACTCTATTGATTGATTCAATTATATAATTTAATCTCATCTAATCTATCTAATATCTATTATCTAATCTATCTATCTAATATCTAATATTATCTAATCTATCATCAACTAATTATGTGAAAAAGATTTTATCCTCTAAGTCTGATCGATTTGATAAATACATTTTTATCATTACCCTGATTTTTATTTCTTAAATATCATAGAAAAATAAGATCGCAGTACACAACAGACATATATTGTTCAATCAGGTAAATCGCTATGACGATTATCTCGGTTGATTAATAAATACGGTTGATCAATGCGGTTGATATTGCGGTTGATCAATACGTTTGATCAATATGGTGAATCAATACGGTTGATCAATGCGTTTGATCAATGCGGTTGATCAATACGGTTGATCAATACGGTTGATCAATACAATTGATCAATTCGGTTGATCAATGCGGGTGATCAATGCGGGTGATCAATACGGGTGATCAATGCGGGTGATCAATTCGGTTGATCAATGCGGGTGATCAATGCGGTTGGTCGAATCTCGATGCGCCGGCAATCGACGCAGCACGAGCAGAAAGGCGCGCTGATTGATGAAGTCGCGATTTGCATGTGAAAGAAGAGGCTTCACTCCAGCCTTCAGCCCTCAAGAGAAGAGGCTTCCCTTCAACCTTCAGCCCTCAAGAGAAGGGCCGTTCCTTTTGCCTCAAGACTTCAATTAAGAGAAGGGCCTTACCTTCATCTTTTCAGCCATCAGGAGAAGGGCCTTCACTTCAGCCTTCAGCCCTCAAGAGAAGGGCCTTCCTTCACCTCTTCAGCCCTCAATTAAGAGAATGACCTCTCGTTTAACCTGAAGCCTTCAAGAGAAGGGCCTTCCCTTCTGCCTCAAGCTCTAAAGTGAAATGCCTTGCCTCTAGCCTCAAGCCACATAAAACCTACCTCATTGGTCAAGAGAAGCAGGGCAAAATTTTCATGGATTTATCTATCGTTTAATTCATGAAATTTAAGCTCAATTTCAATGTGAAATATCGTCGCTGCCGCACCGTCTGTCCGGCAAACGGCCCGCATTAATTGTGGCTTGAAACCATTCGTCTTCCGATACATTAACTGTCTTCAATGTTATTCGTGACTAAATAGGTGATATATAATATAATAGGTTCTTTGTAAAAGTGTAGGTAAAAGTGTCGGATTGTCTTGATTAGGATAAAAAAATTCTCTCTGTCTTCAGTTTTTCCGCTATATTCCTGCTTTTATGCTATGACCATCCTCTGTGACACTTCATGTTTATGACGTGAGACGCTGAAGTCATGTTTATGGCGCCAGATGCCTTTGTTTTCCTCATTATATATGATCTCGATTTTAGCTATCGCTCATGAAATTCCGAGAGTCTACTTTGTTTTCTGAAAATAAATATCGGTCAGTAAATGATTAAAGACAACGAGTATTCCTACTTCAATTATAATTACAGCTCATCTTCTTAAATTTGATCTTTATATGATCATTTTGCATTAGAAAAATCTATTACTACACAGCATATTTCATCTGCTATAGACTTTATATTTAACATTTCATTCTAATTATTTTGTGGAATGGAAAGGAGATGTTTGGCTACGAAATGACATTCCGAAGCGAAAATGTTTTGTTTACAGGTTCAATGCGCTGTTGATGAGTTTAATGTTAACTTTGGGTTTGAATAGAACTTGTAAAACAACATTATCTAGCATGAAGTTTGATGCAAATGAGACATAAGTTTTCAAGTATGATAAAAATTACGCTAATATTTTTTAAGCTGAATGAAAATTAGTCAGAAATTGTTCTGGTTAGGTGGAAATAAGATGCATGTTATCTAAGTAGGATGAAAATTGAAAATTAGTTTTTTATGTTAGATAGAATTCAGCAATAACTTATTTAGTTCTTTATAATTCTTATTCTTGGTAATATCAATGTTACTAAAAATATGCTCTATATCAAAGTTTGACCAAAACTTATTCATTAAATAATATAAAATACTTCCATGTACAAGGCTTTTAGCTCGATTCCAATCCGCATTGTCTTCATAAAAAGAAACTCGATTGGAAAAATACGAGACTTGACTCATGGAAGGCTTACTTATGATCGATTTTTGGCCGGCCGCACTTCAATTAGTAAGACGAATGTCGCCCATCCAGAGTTTTTATGAAGCGTTGAAGTTTTAGCGTTGAGATCCCACAGAAAAAATGAGACCTAAAAAATGCGTCAACTGAAGCAATCGCATAGAGTGGCACGATACTTTGTGTCACTTCATGTTTATGACGCGAGACGCTGAAGTCATGTTTATGACAGACGCTGAAGTCATGTTTATGACAGGCGCTGAAGTCATGTTTATGACAGACGCTGAAGTCATGTTTATCACGCGAGACGCTGAAGTCATGTTTATGACAGACGCTGAATTCATGTTTGTGACACCAGAAGTTGAAGTTATGTTTATGGAGCCAGACGAAGAAGTCATGTTTATGGCACCAGCGCCAGACGTTGAAGTCATGTTTATGGCACCAGATGCTGAAGTCATGTTTAGTGCACCAGACGCTTAAGTCATGTTTATGACGCCAAACGCTTAAGTCATGTTTATGGCACCAGACGCTGAAGTCATGTTTATGGCACCAGACGCTGAAGTTATGTTTATGGCACCAGGCGCTGAAGTCATGTTTATGACGCAAGACGCTCAGTCATGTTTATGGCACCAGACGCTGAAGTCATGTTTATGGCACCAGACGCTGAAGTCATGTTTATGGCACAAGACACTGAAGTCATGTTTATGACGCTAGACGCTGAAGTCATGTTTATGGCCCCAGACGCTGAAGTCATGTTTATGGCAACAGACGCTGAAGTCATGTTTATGGCCCCAGACGCTAAAGTCATGTTTATGTCACCAGACGCTGAAGTAATGTTTATGGCACCAGACGCTGAAGTCATGTTTATGGCACCAGACGTTTTCGCACATCACAAAAATGGTAATTTCCGGCTTTTAATCTCAAACAAAATTTATTTTACTCATTCCAAGAATATTCAGAACCTACTGGATAAAAAATCATTATTTTCATAAAATTAATATGAATTTACATGCGCATTAACTTAGCTACTTTATCAAATTTTATCTGTCTCATTCTTCGTATGCATTGACTTATCTCATTCATCTCATTCTATCTGAATTAATTCCAGTATGCAATCTACATCCTTCGTAGTTCTATATGAATTCTTGATGTCAACGAGAACGACTGCAAACAAAATCATCGATATTTCCATTCAATAAGAACATCGATCCTTTTTTTCGCACGACAAATACAATCCCGGGAAAGGAGTGCTTCCATAATAAAAAATGTAAAAGTGGCCTCACTTTCATCTGACTCATTCATATGACTCACTTTCATCTGTCTCACTCATATGACTCACTTTCATCTGACTCACTCATATGACTCACTTTCATCTGACTCACTCATATGACTCACTTTCATCTGACTCACTCATATGACTCACTCATATGGCTCACTTTCATCTGACTCACTCATATGGCTCACTTTCATCTGACTCACTTTCACTCATATGACTCACTCATATGGCTCACTTTCATCTGACTCACTCATATGGCTCACTTTCATCTGACTCACTTTCATCTGACTCACTCATATGTCTCACTTTCATGTGACACACACGTCCGGTGTCAGCGTCTCAATCATGTTCACTGCAGCGGAGCTACGAAGTGATCGCGCGTGATGAGAAATTGTCCGTCAGATGGACGGTGGCCATCGTTTGTTGACCGCTCGTGCTGACCTCTCGTGACCATCTTTTTTGATCAGTGACGTTACCTGGTTCCTGTAGGAGGTAACTAGTGTTCTCCCGTAACTAGAGGGATTTTTCATGAGTAACGTAACAGGGTTACTCCAGGAGGTAACTAGTGTTCTCCTGCAACAAAGGAATTTTTATGAGTAATGTAACTGGATTATTCTAAGAGGTAACTAGTGTTCTCCCGTAACTAGAGGGATATTATCATGAGTAACGTAACCGAGTTACTATAGGAGGTAACTAGTGTTATCCGGTAACAAGAGGAATTTTTATTAGTAATGCAACCTGGTTGCTTTAAGAGGTAACTAGTGTTCTCCTGTAACATGAGAATTTTTTATGAGTAGCGTAACCGGGTTGATAAGTAGTATAGTATAGTATAGTATCTTCGGCATTAAAGAATAGGCCTGGATAGGCCTGTCGCCGATTCTTGTACTTTTCTTGACTAGACTGGCCTTGCGGCTGTCTCTTATACACATCTAGATGTGTATAAGAGACAGGTGTGAAGAGGGACGACAGGTGTGAAGAGGGTGTCTCTCCGGGCGCATTTGTAGAGAAAAAAAGCAACGAACGATCGTTCATTCGTTAAGATGGCAATAACATATGATGATGCTATCATAATATCGTAGTTAAGACGGCTAGGACAAAAATTACTTATTAACCATATCTCGATAAAAAAATAAGAGTCACAATTAGTTCGCATAGTAATAGTTAAGTAAACTAAAAACGAATAAAATTCGCAAATAATTTATTGATGTGAACAATAATTGATGCCGACATCAATCGAAATTAGAACGAAAAATTTTACTGGGTCAAAATAAACAGCAAATTAGATCTATTTTGATGTGTTAAATACATAATATGCCTTTATATTCAGGAGTTGTATTTCGTGTCAATTACAAAATTTGTTTTATTCATCAGCCGTTCGATTCCAAATAGCTGACTCATGCATGTACAAAGGGTGCACGATTTATGTACGATGTTTACATGTGCTGCTTCTTGTTTTCTCTCTGTAGGAAACGTCTGTCTGTCTGTCTGTGACTTCACGTTGCCGAGTATCCATGATCCTCGGCAACGAGAAAATGTGCTCTCTGTCACTCACTGCAGTGAGTACTGATAAATTTTTTTATTGGCCCCCTTGGCTATCTGAGCATATTTCTGGCGACAGAATTGATCCGAGCCTAATCCTCGCAAAATTAATAAATCCTTGCAAAGAAAATAAATCCTTGCAGAGATATAACAAATCCTTGCAAAGATGATAAATCCTTGCAAAATTAAGAAATACTTGCATAATTAACAAATCCTTGCAAAATAAATGAATCCGTGCGAAATTTATAAATCCTTGCAATATTAATATATCTTTTCAAAATTAAGGAATGCTATCAAAATTAAGGTATCCTTGCATAATTGATAAATCTTTGAAAAATTGATAAATCAGTGCATAATTAAAAAATCTTCGTCAATTAACAAATCCTTGCAAAATTGATAAATTCTTGTAAAATAAATAAATCCTCACAGAAGTAATAAATCCTGTCTCTTATACACATCTAGATGTGTATAAGAGACAGCAATATTACCATAAAAACGTTCTTCTTTTAAATAAAACAAGTTTCAACTTCATAACGTTCTTAGTTTTTTATTTATTAACAAATTAAAAGGGTTACTTAATTCTGAAACACCCTGTATATAATGTAATACAGTCATATTTACAATAGCTATAAAAATCGTGTACAACTGATGTAAAAATATTTTGTGGTTCGGATGCGTATTCTGGGTCGACGCAAATTTTCTTGACAACTTCATATTTTCCACGAATTTTTAGAGAAATTTTGAAACGAGAATCTTAATCATGAGCCATCGCAAGCAAAATTTTTCCCTGTGAATAATCAACGGCCGCGGCAGCTAATTAATCAGACGTGAGTTTTCGGTGCCTCGGAAATGCTTCATCTATGAGTTGGGAAATAGCCGCAAAAATGTGGGTTTCTATAGAATATAGACGGAATTTGGCAGTTCCAAATTAATCCACTGGAACACTGATCAGTAATAACATAAACCTATTTTCTTCTTCCCGAATAAGATTCAGAAGAACTTTATCTTTGTGTTATCTATTCAGTCTCAGGAAGGGAGAAATCATTCCAAAAAAAATTCTTAATAATCTTGTTTCAAATTTAATATAGTAGTTACAAAATCTATGGTATGGAGCTAATTCAAAATAAATAAACCTAAAAGATAATAGCACATGTAATAATCCTTCGGCAAGCCTTCGTTGAGTAATGATCCAAAAATTACGCACCAGTATTTTTACAAAAAAAAAACAGTTAATATAATTTCTTTGAAATAAAAATAATTGCATGGCTGGGATGTGGTATTCACTCCAGTGAGTTGCATTGCAAGAGACAAAGGTTTCGCACATGCAAGCATTTCCACCGACGAAAACATTTTATATAAATTAAATTTTCCTGACTTACAGGAATGGAAAAAGAAACTCAAATGCAAATTGTAATTAAGTTACATACTTTTGGCGTAATAGTTTCTAAATTATCGTTCTATTTTTGAATGAGTTTATAAATGAAGGAATAACTAACAACGTCTTACATGAATAGTTCTAAGTAGACGTCGGTTATAAAGACGGTCGCAATAAGTAGTATTATTATTGGAGCCAATATTGATAATTTATCAGCACATTTCTTTAGATTTAGAACCTTGCTTGATGGCATACTGTAGACAAGAGACCAGAAGCAGTACTATCAAACTCACTTAAGTTGTGATAGTAAGTACACGTAGCGGTTTAAGTACGCGTAGCGGCCTAAGTACACCTGGAGGCGTAAGTGAAAGTAGATGCCCAAGTACACATACAGTCCTAGGTACACGTAGCGGTCAAAGTACACATAGTGGAGTAAGTACACGTAGCGGCCGAATTCTCGCCTATGATTGGTGGCTTTAGCTTGAAAATCCGTCAGTAATTTGCTGACGGAGTTAAGCTTTCATAAATTTTTTTGATAGAACTGCCCCTGATTAGGCAATGTGAACGCTCAATTGACATTCAATTCTTAATCCTATATTTGCACAAGCACATATGAAAAGTATAGAAGAATTAGTAAACTGCATTCCGCCGAGTGCAGTAGAGTATAAAACTTCACTACTGCACTCTGCCAAGTGCAGTAGAGTATAAAACTGCACTACTGCACTCTGCCCGATGCAGTAGAGTATAAAACTGCACTACTGCACTCTGCTCGATGCAGTAGAGTATAAAGTAGTTAGAGAAGTATAAAACTGCACTCTGCCGGGTGCAGTAGAGTATAAAGTAGTTAGAGAAGTATAAAACTGCACTCTGCCGAGCCCCCATAATTTGAATGGAACCCACCAAGTTTAAGTGCAAGAAGAGCGCATGTGATGCTCAGCGAGCAACCCGCCCTGGGGACGCCAAGGCAAGTCATTTGCAAGTCATCAGCAGACGCGCGGTCCCGCAGGTGTATTTTATACGCGAGTCTTCGGGCGAGTGCTCCCAGATCACAGGATTGCAGCGCAGAAGCAACCTCAGCACTCACCGAGAAACACGTTACGTTTCACTGCATATACATACACCTCACACCCCACAAATTCGCCACGTTTCGTGTCAAATACTCCCACTTGAACACAGCAAACACGTCAACTTTCAAGACAAAGACATGAGCATAACACGTTGCAAACACGCCGCGTTTCACGACAGATACACGCATGGAGATTGTCACAAACACGCCTTGTTTCACGACAGATACACGCATGACGTTCGCCGCAAACTCGCCGCGTTTCACGACAGATACACGCATGGCGCTCGCCGCAAACTTGCCTCGTGTCACGACAGATACACACATGACGTTCGCCGCAAACTCGCCGCGTTTCACGACAGATACACGCATGGCGCTNTTGTGACACGTGCGTCCGGTGTCAGCGTCTCAATCATGTTCACTGCAGCGGAGCTACGAAGTGATCGCGCGTGATGAGAAATTGTCCGTCAGGTGGACGGTGGCCATCGTTTGTTGACCGCTCGTGCTGGCCTCTCGTGACCGTCTTTTTTGATCAGTGACGTTACATGGTTCCGGTTAGAGGTAACTAGTGTTCTCCCATAACTAGAGGACTTTTTTATGAGTAACGTAACCTGGTTGCTTTAAGAGGTAACTAGTGTTCTCCCGTAACATGAGAATTTTTTATGAGTAACGTAACCGGGTTGATAAGTAAGATGCCTGTAACATATGACAAGGTATGCTTTTTATCCTAGTGTTCTTTTATGAGGAACTAAAGTATGCAAAAAACAAATAAGTTATTTCAAACATTTGAGATAGAAATTGTCATGGACCAATAGACTGGTAGCAGTTGAATAGAGAATTAAACGCTAACGAGCTTTATCCATTTCTACCTTGTATATCATCGCGGTACGTATCATCCATTTCTGTCTTGTACAACATCGTAGTAGCATCCATTTCTATCTTGTAAAGACTTTTCAAATGCGATTTGCATCCAACAAAGCAAATTCCCACATAAACATTTTTCAATTTGTTCAAGTACATCAGCTCATTCATTTCTGAATTTATGGAAAATATTATAAATTCATTTTATTTCTCCAAGAAAATTTACACCAGTCAACATTTTGACACTTGCATTCATTTTTTTTATTGAAGTTTCAGTTAGACTAGTTTCAGCTTTGCCAATTTCTAACCATAAATATAATCTTTTTAAGCTGAGTGTCTAATTTGAGAGATAAATGTAATCCCGCTGCTGAGTGTACATGAAACCGCTTCACATTTTTTCTATATTGGCTCTAAGGCTGCGAACATGTATCACCTCATTAGCCAATATTGCTTGAAAAATCAACGTTGAATCGCCATTTTATTTCAAACTTCAACAGCACATTTCATACTTTAAACTTCAGAAAAGAAACCCGGAAGTTAAGCCTTCTTTGGTTCAAGGGCTCAAATTCAAGATATACGCAGCTACTCTTCGGGTAATTATTTGTAGGTATTTCTTGGGCAAATAAGATTGGAGCTGTTCGGGAAATTGTGTATTGACACAGTTCGGGAAATTGTGTGTAGATACAGTTCGTGAAATTGTGTGTAGATACAGTTCGGGAAATTGTGTGTAGATACAGTTCGTGAAATTGTGAGTAGATACAGTTTGAGAAATTGTGAGTAGATACAGTTCGGGAAATTAAGTGTGTTGATACAGTTCGGGAAATTGTCTGTAGATACAGTTCGGGAAATTGTGTGTAGATACAGTTCGGGAAATTGTGTGTAGATACAGGTCGGGAAATTGTCTGTAGATACAGTTCGGGAAATTGTCTGTAGATACAGTTCGGAAAATTGTCTGTAGATACAGTTCGGGAAATTGTGTGTAGTACAGTTCGTGAAATTGTGCGTGGATACAGTTCGGGAAATTATACTCATGTACTGTTCGAGTCTTTTTAAAGAAAATTTCATTGCTTTGCCATGAGTTAAAAACGTGCAGGTACAGTTTTGGTAATTATGTGAATGTGTCAATATAATTACGTATAGGCACTGCTTGAGTAACTACATGAGGATTCTGCTAGGGTAATAACGTTTAGGTACTTTTCTGCTAATTATAAGTCAGGACTCACAATTATTTCGGTATTCAAGGGATATTTTACGGGAAAAAATATAGGAAAATAAAATCGGTCGTCGTGCGCCTACTGCTGCTAATGAGAAGACAAATTTTCTTTTCTGTGGCTACCGGGGATTGTATTTTTCGAAAGAATTATTTTTTCAAAATCTCTTATAATGAATCGAGCGAATTTAGATTAGAAATCGTGAATTATGCAGCAAATTACGATTCACCTCTGCCAAAACTTTAGACCAGAATTAACCATCGGTTTCTCCGAGATTATGAATCTGTGCTTTTCTGTCAATGGTTGTAATGACCGCATCGTTTCCTGTGATGTGAAGCATGAAATTCACTGAAAATTTGTTGGTTTATAAACTTGCGACATTCAAATTAACGTTTCGATATGGAACTGGAGAATTTGAGAATACAGTAAATATTTTCCTGCAGCGTGTTGTTGCATGAAACTTCCAAAGTGTAAGTAAGACCAAAAAAATATAATATTGATAAAAAGATCCTAAAATAAATTTTACAATGCTAATTCACTGTAAACAACCTAACCACTTAACCACTTGACTGTATATAACTCAACCACTCAACCACTTGACTGCAAACAACCACACAAATTGACTGTAAACAACCTCATCACTTGACTACAAACAACCCAACCACTTGACTGTAAACAACCCAACCACTTGACTGTAAATAATTCAACCACTTGACTGTAAACAACCCAATCACTTGACTGCAAACAACCCCACCACTTGACTGTAAACAACACAATCAGTTGACAGTAAACAACCCATTAACTTGACTGCAAACAACCCAACTACTTGACTGTAAACAACCCAACCACCTGATTGTAAACAACCCAACCACTTGACTGTAAACAACCCAACCACTTGATTGTAAACAACCCCACCACTTTACTGTAAACAACCCAACCACTTGACTGTATGAGGCAGGCTGTCGTCATCGGCCGTCTTTATGTAAGACTTTATGAGCTTTAAAAAAACTCCCATTGCCTTGAATAGCTCGTGGCAAGGCAATGACTTCGCCTTTAAAAGAGCTTGCAGGCCTTGAATGCATGCGAAAAGGCTTATGCTCTAGGCTAATAACGTTGGAAAAACGTTCAATCAACGTAATGATGAATAGACGTCAATTTAGCGGTAAAACGCTTAATCAATGTTGATTGAACGTCAAATGTCTTGTTAGTATTGCAATGCAATCGTGTTTTGTGAATATCAACGAAATTAGTGAACGAATTACGTGAGTAAATGTTGGCAGGAAGTGAATCATTTTATTGCGTACATTTTATTTCTGTAGTCAGATTGAACAACTTAGCGTATTGCTTCATTTAACTTGCCGTGTTAACCATATTAAAGTTTAAACACCTCAGTTAAAACTTTCGAATAATCTGTCCGCTGTTCATATTATTCTCCTCGATCATTTTTTACTTACGAAAAAAGCGGAGCAGTTTCGTGATATGTAAAAAATGGAACAGTTCCACGTTAAAAAAATGTTATAGCAGTTCATGTTAAAAACATGTTGGAACAATTCATGTTACAAAAAACATGTTTGAACAGTTTAATGTTAAAAACATTAAAACATTAAAAAAACTATATGAACAGTTTCATGTTGAACAAAAACATTTTTAATCAGTTTCATATTGAAAAAATATGTTGGGACAATTCCATGTTTAACATGTTGGAACAGCTTCATGTTAAAAAAAACGCGTTGGAGTAGTTTAATGTAAAAAAAATGTTGGAACCGCTTCACGTTAAAAAGATATGATTGAACAGTTTTATGATAAAAAATATGTTGGAACAATTTCATGTTGGAAAAAACATGTTGAAACAGTTTCATTTTAATAATACATGTTGACATGTTGGATCATTTTCATGTTGAAAAACATGTTGGAACAGTTTCATGTTGAAAAAATGTTATACAGAATTCATAATTTTCTTGCATTTTTAAATGCGCAATCGTAAACTGCGTTACAAAAAGGAAATATGTCTACGGAATTGCAGTCCAATATTTAACTATCGACACCTGGGCAATAAATACATAAATATAACACACACTATAAAAACTCAATAAATATGTAAATGATAGAAATGTATGATGATAGAGAAAATGATAGAGAAAATTTCAATTCTCAGAACCACAAGGTTCAATATTAGCGATATTTTAAATCCTTTGCAGTAGAATAATATTGTATCTGGACATATCAGATCGTCTCTAGAGTGAAGAGTTTCAAATTGAATATGAAGACTATTTTTACTATATCTACAAAAACGTTCATTCCTTTAATTCAAATAACGTACCTCTAATCCTCTTGCCGATCCAGACGCTCGGTATAACAAACAAAACGATAATAATAACTATCTAACAATAACAATCTATTAATAACAATTTAATCATAACATTCTCAAGTTAGCAATTACATCGCAGGAGTTTTTTACAGCAATTTCATCATAGAAAATTATTCAGAACAAATAAATTTTTTCAATCCGATAACTTTCATATAATCTTAAGAATCGCAACACTTAATCCTATCTCAACCGTTAAATAACAAAAATTTTATCTTAGCAATCAAACTACATCAGTGTAATCTCAACAATCTAATCTAATAACAAAACATTCCAGCCATATCAACAAAATATCACCCGTATCAACAAAATACCAGTCGTATCAACAAAATACCAACCGTATCAACAAGATACAAGCTGTATCGACATGATACCAAGCGTATCAACAAGATAATATCCGCATCAACAAAATACACACCGTATCAATAGGATACTAACTGTTTCAACAAGATGCTAGCCGTATCAACAAGATACTAATCATATCAACAAAATACACACCTTATCAATAGGCTACCAACTGTATCAACAAAACATCATCCGAATCAGCAAAATGACAACTTTATCAAAAGAATATTTTCTGAAGTTACGACCTTAAAATACAGAGCAACTTTCGCGAGAACTTTATGTGTCCTCAGTCGTTCCTGAAAGAGGGCAGAGGCCCTGGAGAAATCAACGTTTCCCTTGGATCCCTCGTCCGGAGTTTGACACGCGCTTTAAACAAGGGAAAATCTCAGCAATCTGCAGTCCCAAAGAACGCTGAGTGCAGCCATCAACGCTACACTAAGAAAAATTAATGGACAATGTTGTCAAAATAGTGACACGGTTTAGTTCTTACCCACAACACAAGCAAAAAGCGAACGTAGCGCTGATTTACTTTTTTACAAGGCTAAAATCTGTGTCAGGAAGACCCACACGGGACAAAAAGTGCATTGCTATTTGGACAATGCCTATTTTATTGCAGTGAGTGTATATACTTCGCTGGCAACTTCCTTGGACCTGGGATTGCATAGCGGAAACTTGCCGGAATTCAAATCTGAAACTAAACGTCTCGAAAGTTTGAAAAAATCGTACAACTTGGAACAAGGTTTTTTGCAAAAGTGAAGAAATTTTCTTTTTCGAACCTGACGCTTTGAATGTAGTTCAGTTAAGAGATAGCTGTTTGCTGTTGACTTTGATTCCTGTTGAATATTCATCTGACAACAGAGGAGAATTTTGCAGCTGTAAACGTCTGTTGTTTTAAACAGAACTATACCTACAGACTTCGTAAGTTGTTGCAAACAGAATTAAATTTCTATTATTATCAGAAAAATAGATATTAGAGATATATAGATATTTTCTGATAGATATTATCAGAAAAATACGACTACATTACTACCAATTTAAAGTATACACATGAACCATACAATGTTATTAAAAATCTGAATAATAAAATAATGATCGAGTAATCGAGTATTTAATCGAGTCAAGTAATCGAATATTTAATCGAGTGGAGTGATCGAGTATTTAATCGAGTCGAGTAATCAGATATTTAATCGAGTCGAGTAATCGAGTAATTTCATCGAGTTTAGCTAAAGAAACTTAATGAGTGCCATTTAAGAGCATATACCCTCTTATCATTTTGGCAGTCGCAATTTTTTTATTGATTGCGGCTACATTTGAATCTTTTAACGGGTGTTTCAACTTTACACTATATTTTAAATAATATAACCTAAACAGATTTATGAACATCTGTAACTAATTTAGAAAAAAACAGTAAAGTTTTGAAGACCAGTAAATCAAAGAAGTTCGCATCTGGGCAGGAGTCTGCGTCGATTGAAGTGACAGAGCAGATTTGGAGCAGGTTGAGGACACGAATGGGCATACTTGCCGGCTGCCAGCTGATTTACAGCAGGATTTAAACCACCATCGCTGGTAGCGGCCGCTTTGCAGCATGAATTTCATCTATTATTATATACACGAGCTTTAAAAATAGCCATGCCAGTTCCTTACCTGCTCCCCCACAGCTCCGAGCATGCCCTGAGCGGCGCCGTACCGGCCAAAAAACGGCTATAAATTTTAACATTATCCGTACTTGCTAAACCTGCAAGGAGCAGCTTATCTACTTCCAGCACCGGCAAAGGCAAGTATCCACGTGGGGAATTGTTCCCAAAGTGTAAATACAAATTAGTTTATTCGAACAAAATGTTGAAACATCTAGTAAAGTGTTACTGGAGTGTAAATGCAATTAGTCAATTTTTGAAGGAATGTTGAATATATAAGTAAATTTTTATTTGAGTGTAAATACAATTAGTGTATTTATAACAGTTTGTTTAGACAGGAATTAAATTGTCATTGGAATGTGAATACAATTTGTAAGCTAATACTGTAGGATTATTTGCCTGAATATCTTTGACGTCGTATGCGCGTCAATAATTAAAATTACAATTAAATCAGTCAATCATATCCGTAAATTCACGATCATTGGAATTATTCGAGAAATTTAAGATTATCGCATGAGTCACGATCATCGCAGAGCTACGATCATCGCAGAACTACGATCATAGCAGAGCTACGATCATCGCAGAACTACGATCATCTCAGAATTACGAACGATCATCGCAGAACTACGATCATCGCAGAACTACGATCATCGCAGAACTACGATCATCGCAGAACTACGATCATCGCAGAACTACGATCATCGATGCCGGGATTTACAGTCACGTAAAGCTATAAATCAATTAAAGTTTTTGTCCAACTTGCAATTCAGTTCGACTGAGTTTTGGGCCTCTCGAATCTGTCTTGATTACAGCGGCTAAACGCTTCTAAAGTTTTTAACTCAAGTTTTTAGATGTCCAATTCATCTGGTTTAGTGACAAATGCATTGAATAATAAATTGCTTCCGAGAAATCATCTGAATTTAATTAATGTCTCTGTCAAGTTTTTACATTGCAATACATTACAATACAATACAGTACTTTAAAATGAATATAGTTTTTACAATATACAACTTTTTAGATGCCCAATTCATCTGGTTTAGTGACAAATGCATTGAATAATGAATTGCTTTATAGGAAATTAACCGAATTTAATGTCTCTATCAAGTTTTACATTACAATACAGTACAATACAATGTACAATACAATACAGTACAATACAATACAGTACAATACAGTGAATACAGTTTTTACAATATACAAGTTTTTAGATGCCCAATTAATCTGGTTTAGTGACAGATGCATTGAATAATAAATTACTTTCGAGGAAATCAACTAAATTTAATGTCTCTATCAAAGGCAACATCTGCTTTGAACGTTCATTGCTTTATTTAACCAAACTACCAAGAAAAAAAAAGTTTTTGTATAGCAATTTGGTCGATGCATTTGGATTAATGGGATCAAAGCGCGCTTAATGAGCGGCAATTCGGTCCGATAAACATGCCTTAGTTGATACAACTGATGAAATTAAAATGATTAAAGTCATTTAAACAGAGCTACATTACATTGTACAATATTACATTGTAAAATCTTACTTTGAAAAATATTATATTGTAAAAAAATATTAAATCTTAAAACATTATGTTGTAAAATATTACATTGAAAAATATTACATTATTAAATACTACATCATAAGATATTATATTATAAAATATTAATTTGAAAAAGATTAAATTGTAAAATGCGAATTTTATTCGAGTATAATAATTCGATTGGATTAAACTGCACCAGAGACTTGTAATTGTAATTGCAGGTAGATAATTTAATTGAATATATGCAAAATTAGAGCGGAATGCCGAGATAGTTGGAGAAAATTGAAGCACTGAACCAGGCATACACTATGCATGAATCGTTGGAAAGCCATGCATGAAATATTCACGGACCATACATATACCATGCGCAGACCACGCATATACCATACTTAGACCAAGCATAGACCATACATAGACCATGCATATACCATACTTAGACCATGCATATACCATACGTATACCACGCACAGACCGTGATCGAATAGACCACGGTCCAATTAGTATATCATTGTTCCATTCCAGCGAGGATTCAATTATTATACTATTACTAATGAATGAACTTGATATTGTAAAACTGTGAACTTATTATCATAAAGAAATGTGCGTTTACAGAGATCATGTCGGCTTGCGTTCGTATATCTCGCTCTAGTCGCGTCATTCTCCGCCATGATGTCAGAGACATATTGTCTCCGCCATATTGTCAGAGACATATTGTCTCCACCACATTGTCAGTCATGTTGTCTCCGCCACATTGTCAGAGACATGTTGTCTCCGCCATATTGTCAGAGACATATTGTCTCCGCCACATTGTCAGTCATGTTGTCTCCGCCATATTGTCAGAGACATATTGTCTACGCCACATTGTCAGTCATGTTGTCTCCGCCACATTGTCAGTGTAGAGGAAATTCATCAGGCACGGCAACAGCGGCCAATCTTCATTGGTCCGCAGTGCCACGTCAGCAGTTACGTAGCCAATAAGTACACGTAGGTAGCCTTAGTCATTAGCTCGCTGAAACTCGTGGGAGGTGGAACGCGCACTTCTTATTTCCACTCTCTGGTAAGCTGTAGTTCCGTTTAGTTCTAACTTCGATCTGAATTCACTTAGGCTAGATTAACGCTCATAATAGTATTTTATTTCGACCAATCAACTAGATTCTCCTGTTAGTTCAAAATGTGCTAACCTTGGCTCCTTATCACATGCTTGCCATTTGAATGCGAACATCCTGGTGGAACCTTGCATCCTGGTGGAACCTTGCATCCTGGTGGAACCTTGCATCCTGGTGGAACCTTGCATCCTGGTGGAACCTTGATACCCCAGCGATCATACTACCTCTGCTGTTCCAAGGACACCTGTAAACTGGCCTCCTTTACTTGTCTATTTACTGCTTGATTTCTGTTTGTTTATTAAAAACTAAGCAAGTTACGCGTGTTTCGATTTGCGTCCCGTGGCGAGGTCTGGTTGCAGTATAGATTCCTTGGCTGAGCTAACCCTGGACTGTAATTGGAATTTTCCAGCTACCCTGGACTACGGTTGTAGTAGTGCCAGAATTCCTTTACGGTCAGAGACATGTTGTCTCCGCCATATTGTCAGAGACATATTGTCTCCGCCATATTGTCAGAGACATATTGTCTCCGCCACAATGTCGGAGCCATATTGTCTCCGCCATATTGTCAGATACTTAAAAACTTATCTTCATATCAAAAGTTTGGGCCGTAAAAAGTTCGTTCTCGTCAGTTCAGCAGGCATATCAACTCAGCTCTGAATATTTAATTCCATGCTCGGCATTCAGAAAATTTATTGGGTGAAATTTTCCAAATAGAGACTCACATACTGCACGTAACACTAGTACGCTCATTTTTCACTGGGTCAAACAGGCTCACTATTACTCAAAGGAGTGCACAATGTGCATCGTTATTTAGACAAAGACGTACTCATTTTCTTGAGTGAATGCAAGTTCCTCTTTACGATGCGATTGTTAAATGAGACTTCAGGAACCGTACATAAAAACTAAATCAAAAGTGGCACGGCTCGTTACGTTATGATTTTCAGTGTCGTAAACTTACGACTTATTAAATTTGCGAGCAAACTGAGTCTGGAAGCGGAAAATGATACAGGATTTGGTGCTGGCAAGTGTCGAGAATAAAATGTTCATTCGCGTCGTAAACTTAAGATTTATTATTTTTTGTCCGTTGTCGAAGTTTGTAGAGTTAAATAAGTCCTTATAAGATGGCATTAAGTTGATATGTAGGAATGTTTGGAGCTGAAGTTTTCAAGTCATTCTGCAATCAACGAACACTGAAGGAATTGAATGTGTATCTTGTCCAAATAACGGCCCACACGGATGATGGAATTACTTTATAAGCAGCACCTGTTTGCAGTTTAATTAGCATTTCCAGTTGCCAGTTTGATTAGCAGTACTAGTTGACAGTTTAATTAGAAGTTCCAGTTGCCAGTTTAATTAGCAGTTCCAGTTGCCAGTTTAATTAGAAGTTCCAGTTGCCAGTTTAATCAGCAGCACCAGTTGCCAGTTTAATCAGCAGCACCAGTTGCCAGTTTAATTAGCAGCACCAGTTGCCAGTTTAATAGTCCTGCCACTCACAGTATTGCGTGGGTTGTATTGACTCATCCATGCAATGCTGTCCTGCCACTCACAGTATTGCGTGGGTTGTATTGACTCATCTTCTTTCCAATTAAAATTGAGATGCAATTAACGCTATTCAGACGTGCATTCAGTTTAAAACTTCAAAGGAAATTAATTATGCGATCAAGAAATAAGAAATAGCGTTTAAAATAAAGAAAATTTTAATTAATTTCTTCAAATGCAGAATACTTTCAAACTATAATTTTTTTCTTTTAAATAAAACATTTTCAAACCTTTTATCACGTCGATATCTCGAAAAAATATCAAAACAATAGAAAAAGTTACAATATTCTAATCGACAATTTTTATATGAGAAAAATTAAGCCCCAAATATCAAGAGCAATTTAACCAGGAATTTTTAAATTAAGTATTTAAATATTTTAGAAAAGCACGCGAATTCACTTGAGAGTTTTCTCAGAAAATTTTTTATGGAAAAAGTAAGAATATTCATTTATTTTTTAGTTTTAGTATCATAAGTTCCTTGCATTGACTCGATTTTTAAGCAATAAAATACTTTATTTGGCCAAATTTATGAATTTTAGCGCAAAAACCTGATTTCACACGCCTGGATGCCATCACAGGACATCAGGATCAGGATATTTATCAGGAATATCCCAGGATATCAAGATCGGGATATTCAACAGGAATAAGATCAATGTTGGAAATGAAAAAAAAAATATTCTGTTTAATCCAGTTTATTCGAGTCGTGAATTTGAAACATCAATTCCACAATTAAAATATTATATTTAAGTATATATTAATAGATAGAACATAATTATGTAACACAAGTATTAATTCCATAATCAATTCATCTACTCATAATTGCATCAACAAAAAATTCGATAATATAATCAATCAACTGTGTAATAATATTATATTAGATGCCTATTTATTGTTATATTATTCATTGCTGCCATTTATTGAGTCACTGATAAATTAATCAATTTATTAAATTTCTATTAAATTTCTGAAACACCAACTCATTTATTAAATAATGTATATTAAAATTATTTATAAAGAATCTAATGATTTAGGCGGATGATATATGAATTATTAATTCATTGCTAAATTCAACAATTAACTACGGATGTTTTTCACCGAAGGATGTTCCTCAACTACCAAATAAAAATTAATCAATTTACAATAAATTGAGGTAATAAATTTATTTAAAACTTTAATTAAAAATTCAACTTTTCATTATTACTGAAGCATCAATTCCATCAAGGCATCAATTATAGACCCCATCAAGGCGGGTTCAAATCCCCGCGCTGAGCCCTGAGCCCCAACTGAACCCCTCAGCGTCTGAGATAAGACAGCCCGGGGCTTACGAGCGATGGGTTAAGCCTTTGAGACACAATTGTGGCATGAGCGACGGCACAATGTGTCACACGGCACAATGTGCCACACGACATAATGTGCCACACGGCACAATGTGCCACACGTTACAATGTGCCACACGGCGCAATGTGCCACACGGCACAATGTGTCACACGGCACAATGTGTCACACGGCGCAATGTGTCACACGGCACAATGTGTCACACGGCGCAATGTGCCACACGGCACAATGTGCCACACGGCACAATGTGCCACACGGCACAATGTGTCACACGGCACAATGTGTCACACGGCACAATGTGTCACACGGCACAATGTGTCACACGGCACAATGTGTCACACGGCACAATGTGCCACACGGCACAATATCCTGCTAAGAAACAGTAGATGTAAATATGGCAATAGAAAAAAAATAACCGCCAGAGTCAGAGAAAATTTTTCGATGTGAATGAAACAAGAGGAGAAAGAACATCTGGAAGAGTCAGATGGAATTTATGGAGCAAAGGAATAACTAAACGACAGAGCAGCGAATGAGGAAAATACGAGAAGCAGAGAATCAGTTAATGCAAGAAACTCGATCAGCGTGAGATGCAAGCAAAAAAAGTAACCTTCAATGAGGTGAGAGAATGAAGAGATGAAAGATTAATAGAAATTCAATAAGATCAGACATCTTGTAATCGGACATATTTTTACTCCGGTATGCGTGAAGCACACAGCAGTGCAAGTCTCTCAGTCCGGTATGCGTGAAGCATACAGCAGGGCAATTATCTCACCCCGGTATGCGTGAAGCACACAGCAGTGCAAGTCTCTCAGCCCCGGTATGCGTGAAGCGTACAGCAGTGCAAGTCTCTCAGCCCGGTATGCGTGAAGCATACAGCAGTGCAAGTCTCTCAGCCCCGGTATGCGTGAAGCATACAGCAGGGCAATTATCTCACCCCGATATGCGTGAAGCATACAGCAGTGCAAGTCTCTCACCCCGGTATGCGTGAAGCATACAGCAGTGCAAGTCTCTCAGCCCCGGTATGCGTGAAGCATACAGCAGGGCAATTATCTCACCCCGGTATGCGTGAAGCATACAGCAGTGCAAGTCTCTCACCCCGGTATGCGTGAAGCATACAGCAGTGCAA
>NW_025933515.1:64600-77993 GCF_000764305.2 Hyalella azteca
TCAACATTGCTGACTGATATCAACATTGCTGACTGATGTCAACATTGCTGACTGATGTCAACATTGCTGACTGATGTCAACATTGCTGACTGATGTCAACATTGCTGACTGATGTCAACATTGCTGACTGATGTCAACATTGAACAACATTGCTGACTGATATCAACATTGCTGACTGAGAACAACATTGCTGGCTGTTATCAACATTGCTGACTGATATCAACATTGCTGGCTGATATCAACATTGCTGACTGATATCAACATTGCTGACTGATATCAACATTGCTGACTGAGAACAACATTGTTGACTGATATCAACATTGCTGGCTGATATCAACATGGTCGACTGATATCAGTCAATATTAACTGAAATCAGTCAGTATTGCTTGATATCAGCCAGTCTTGACTGATATCAGTCATTCTTGTCTGATATGAGCCAGTGTAGACGGATATTAATCAGTGCTGATTGAAATCAGTCAGTCTTAACTGATATCAGCCATTGTTGTCTGACATCAATCACGGCTGACTGCCATCAGCAGCACTAGAGGGCATGTCAGAGGGCTGTAGCTGCCCTCCACCTGAGGGCTCCATCAGTTTCCCTTATTGGCAATCGATGGACAATTGGACATCGGCAGGGACATCGGATACCACGGATGGATTTTCAGCAGCAATATCTACAACGAAGCACAAATGGAAATTGTGCAGTACATGGCAATTGTGCAGTACATGACAGTTGTGCAGTACATAAGTATATGTAGCGGCCCAAGTACACGTAGCGGCCTAGGTATAAATATCTACTAATTTTAAATCTGTGACGGGTAGGCTTATCTTCAAAATGCGAGAGTGTTTGGCTGACAAAGTTTCGAACTCGTAACTATTTTTGAGAGTATGAAAATAATTAAACAAATTAATTATATAACATATCATGGCTTCATTTATTGATATCTGAAGCGTAAGTCTTATTTATGATGCATCTTCTGTTACTGCATCAAATCCCTTGCAACTGCTCCGCTGAGTGATGAATTTAGGAAAGCAATTACACTAAGAGAAATGAGTGAGAGTTTGTCCAAATAGCGGCGCACTTTTTAATTTTGAGTGGGTCATAAAGACCCATTTTGGCCCAACAAAAGAACGCATCAGTCTTACATCTGCTCTCTGCACGAGCTGTGGGTGTGCTTCTATTTGTACAAGAAGATCCCATTAATTTTACGAGTGTACGATACTTCATTCACAATACACAATCGCATGTCGTGAGGACACAAGAGCACAATCACTGATTGCAACAATCAGCAATAGGCAATCCAAGCTGATAAATCCCCGCATCAAGCGGCTTATAAATCCGCGCCCAGGTAATAAATCCTTCGCTGTAGATCATTACAGAAACCATTGCGCTCCACTCAAAGAAAATATCGGGTCACGGACGGCCGTTTATCAAGTTGTTTTATACTGACGGAATGATTTGAGAGGCTGCAATGCTTATAGTGATATATGATTAGAGATATATCATTAGTGATATATCATTAGTGATATATCACTATAATGACTCGGAATGTGGTCCAAGTGAGATGCTTGGCCCTTGAAAGTGAGGGGGTTGAGGGATCATTGAGGGGAATGGTTACGCAACGAATCTCAGCGCTGAAATGTTCGCTTAAATTGCATGAAAATGGAGCTGCAGATAATGGAAAAAAAGTATCTATACGTTTACGTTGCGAATTTCGCGGCTGAATGAGGTTTTTGAATTGTATGAAAAGATATCTGAGATAATACGAAAGGATCGTTAATTTCTACGCAACGAGTTTTAAGGTTGAATGTACTGCAAGGGTATAGCGTGAGATTATTGAAGAAAATAATCTATCTGATAACCTTTAATTTCACGGGGCTGAATGTTAGCTATATATCTGTGGAACATATAGCTAACGTTGATGCGAAATTTATGTATTGTGATATTTGTAATCTTCGGGTTGAAATTTACATCGATTACGATAGAGAGACATAGAAAACATCTGTAACAGAGGGAACTGAATATTTTCTGTAAGGACAGTTATCAATCATTATTGGCTAACGGCCATAATCTTCAATAAATTTTCTGAATTATTCAGCTGCAGTGAATATATGATAGTTCTATCCCAATAAATTTCAGACGAACTTGTCACGGAATTCGAGCGTCTTTTGTTTCCGATAATCGTTTAATCGCCGTCTATCGCGTCCTCGCGAATAGACCGGATTTCAGACCGGCGTCCGGAGACTGATGCGGACAGGGTATTGGTTTTGTAATTCCGGGCTTTAGGACGACATTGGTTTTCACTTTGTCGCGCGTGTTCGGCATGCGTTCCTGTTTATTTTTTTTTTCATTTAAAATCAATATTATAAAATGTAGCTGTTTTATTTAAATTGTGTAAAAACGAATATTTTTCCTAAATGCGCTAAATTTTTTATCAAATTTAATTCAGGGCATTAGTAGTTCGATTATTATTTCGCTCAATGATTTTTCTACAAATTCATGGGTAGTCGTAATTTTGATGATCGGAATGACACACTGACACACTGATCGTAATAAAGATTCCGATCAGTGTGTTTTTATGAAAGTCCAATTCATGCTTCCTGAGCGCAACACGAATGGTTCCAGTACTTTAAACTAATTTTGAAGATGATAATATCCTGTCAAGCAAAACCATTGTCTAGTTAACTGCAACAACTTCCATCTCGCCTGCCCATGCTCTAATTTTCAGTACTATCACTTATGATTTACACATCATTTAACTTACAACTACAGAGTATAGTTTGTTCATTTATATCAGTCACCTGAGTTCACTTTAGTACAAGATCCCTTTGTTTAATTTCTTAGATCAGAGATTACATCCAATTTGTTAAGGAAAATTTGTAACCTCCCTGGTCCTACCTCGCTCATGTGTCAGGCATCGCTGTCGAACAACGAAAAATAAATAAATTATATTATCAAGGTTTTCAGGTTTTAAAAATTAATTTTAGAGTAATTATTCATGAGCCATGTTCTTCTACCACCAGATTGCAAATTTTTTTCAAGGCCACCATTCACTGCGTTGAAACACAAACTCAGGACCATCGCAGACTCTACAACCATCGCCGTATCTTATGAGGATGTGGTTACTTTCAGGGAAAAATTCGAAAAATTTTCAGAAAAATTATTCAGAAAATTTTCTCACTCGTGCCACATTAAAGCCAGAGCCAGAAATATAATTTATTCATTTTCTCTAAGGTTGCCAGAAAGCGCCAAGAGAAAATGGCCAAATCAGACCTAAAAACGGCCAAATCACACCAGAATAAAGCCAAAAACGGTCTTAAGATATAGGAGTAATCGGTGAACTTCTAATCAGCGGTGCAACAATTTAATTTCTAGGTTTCGTTAGCTCGTAAAAATTATTTTAGATTTAAGGAATCCTTACATATTTTTGCCAGCTACTTTAATTGGCAAAAAAGGCCCAAACAGGAAAATGTGAGAGAGAAAATATTTCTACCACCTCTGGTTGAAAAAAGCATGTGCCCAGTTCTTATAATCATTTTCTATCATTCTATCATTCATAGTATCATTCTATTAATTATTCTAATTTTTTAAAGTTCTAATTATCAGAAAGATAAGCGACATTGTACTAGATCTATCATCATCGACGCAATCATTCATAAAACATTGGGTCACCGGGGCAAAATAGACATAATATAGCCTAAATATAATTCAGGCTTCAATAGAACTTATGATCATCAATATTATTCTTAGGATCCAGCTGCACATATTTCCGATATTTTATATTATCTTTGAACCCCTTACAAGCGAGGCCAGGCTTCGTATTTACGATCAATGATTTGTTGGTCGCAAAAAGTTGCAATATTGAAAGAAAACCAATAATTAATGACTAGCCTATTGAGAGGCTAGCAGCGGCAGCCTGCACCTAATTGAGAGGCTAGCTGCGGCAGCCTGCACCTAATTGAGAGGCTAGCTGCGGCAGCCTGCACCTAATTGAGAGGCTAGTGGCGGCAGCCTGCACCTAATTGAAAGGCTAGCTGCGGCAGCCTGCACCTAATTGAGAGGCTAGCTGCGGCAGCCTGCACCTAATTGAGAGGCTAACTGCGGCAGCCTGCACCTAATTGAGAATCTGAGCAGTGGCCACAGTGGCCACCTTTTAAATGTCTATTGGCCGCCTGTAAACAATTTATGATTTAAAGGCACATTACGACTAATCACAACGTAACGACTAATATTGAAGCATCGTATCCAAAATTTCTTTCTGATTTTCGCCATTCGTTTGGAAAGCTTTTGTGGAAGTTCGGTTGTTGTTCATAGAATTACGATTGTAATTTTCATCCACGAAGTAGAATTTCCTGGCTCTCGAGATGGTATTTAGATAAAAGCTTCGAGTGTTTCAAGTGCGACGCTACAAGTTTTCAAGTGTCATCAGGAGTAAATGCTTTCACTGAAATTTGTGTTTATCGTAAAGATAGTTCAGGGGCTCTGAAGATGATAATTTAAACTTAAACATTATACTGTATCTACATTATAATGTATCTACACCGTAGATACATTGTAATGTTTAAGCTGTTTAGTTTAATTCATTACTGCAAATTCTACCGTAATGAATATCACACATCATTCACTTTTATCATGAATTTAAAAGCAAAGAAAACGTCAAGCAAATTCACCATATAGAATAGAAAGAATAGAAATGTCGGCACTGAAAAAATAGGCCCATGGCCTGTTGCCTGCTCATGAAAATTTTTTATTTAATATATAGTATTTTTATTGAGTATATTTTTATTTTACCTTGCGCTTTAAATTAAATCTTTTAAATTGTTCGTGAATTTGAGCCGACTAATAATAAAAGTACTTATTCTCTTTATTTATCCTCAATTCGCTTGTTTAAACACAATTTACAGTACCTCTTTTCAAGAAGGCGACACTGACGGTAGCGTTTCAGTGTTACAATCATCAACGATTAAAACGAATTTTGTTTTAAATAAAATTGCGTCAACGAATGAATATTATACACGAAAATACAAGAGGTTCCTGAGCTTAATAAATCTATTTTGTCCATTTTATACCATCAGGTTAACATATACTTTACGTTAAAGTTCAAATTTCAACGGCAAGTTTTTAAATATTCCGTTGGCAATATCCGCAAAGTCACTATTCGAATTTAAGTGTTAAAAATCTCACATACCTGTGAATTTAATGTCATTATTGCAACTCAAAAACCTGATGACATCAGCTCAACTTCAGAATTGCCGAAGCTGAAAATTAATAATCTTTCCGTGTGAATTTCAATTTCCGGAAACTCAATTTCCGGTGGAGCGCAAATAATGGGAACGCTGACGAGAAAATTTCACAGTAATATTTCGTACGTCTTATAGGTAGCCAATCAGTGGCCACCAATGAAACACTTGAAATTTATTCACTACCAAGGAATTTTATTTCTCTATCAAAATTGTTTACTTTATTTACGAATATCATTTCAAATAATTTTCTACATTTCTGAAGAGAACTGTGATAAGATCATCAACTAAAACGAAAAATTTAAAAATAGATTTAAAAATAAGGCATTATTACGAAAAGAATATCTAGAGTTCATTGCTAATCTTTAGAAAACTTCCCGAATTTAGTTAAAGCTGATAATATTTTCCATTAATTTAAGTAGAATTAAATAAAACACTTCACGAACACTCAAATTATTATATAAATTTATCGAAGGTTGTTGGCGCTCCAATGAATTAAAGGGATTAAGGTTAGTAAAATTTATCGAAAGGGTGCTGAGGGGATGGTACTGAGGGAAAGGTGCTGAGGGGAAGGTGATCACAGAACGTGGAGGTAAGTCCTGACATGCGAGTTCATTTCATTACTTGAATAGTTTGCTTGAAACTCTCATACAAGTATCTTTCCGTACGGTCTATATAGTATTTATTGTTACTTATCATCAATATTTTCTATGTATTTCCATCTAGTCTGTGTTGTCCATATTGCTATTAATAGTGCTACCTTGTGTCATCTTATTCTATACTAGGTATAAATAGTTTTTGATAATTTTTCAACACAACTATTCGTACTTTTTGTATTCTAATCGTCTGCTAAACATTCTGCAAAATTACTGCTTGCGATAGTTTTTTATGTATAATGTTATTATAAAATATTAAATAAACTGATGCCACTTCTGACTCCTCCTCTTGTAAAATGTTAACGTTACACACAGTGGATGTGATCGAAATCGATAAAGCGACTTAAAGAAGGTTTACGACGTAAAGAAGGTAAACCAAAAAGGTTAACCTGTAGGTTTCAGTGTCAGCTTAGACTAGGCCATGCTGACCTGCCAACGATTATTGACCGCCCTCCCAACATGAGGTTTCCGACCTGAATTTCCACAGCCAGTTGCGGTCTTGAACCCGCAAGTCTTACTTTGATCTTGATGATTTAGGCGGCATAGTCGGAAGTATGGAAGCTCATAACATGGAATGGGACGTGAAATGGGATTCCATGACATGGAATGGGACGTGAATAGGGTTTTTTAATTGGCAATGATAAAGGCTTGCAATAGGATACCAAATAGGAGCTATTTCATGATTATACGAAGCGTGAAATAGTATTATGGTAAGAGTTGTTGGTTCCTAAAAGATAGCAACGATGCCAATCCTATAAACCAGATTGCTATTCGATCGCTACCTCGTGATGCACATGAAATATTTTTTATATATTCAAGAAGAATTATTTTGATAATGAAATTGTATAAGATTACATTGTTCACCACCCAGAATATATTTATACAAGTAAAGATAGGTTGTAGTATCAAATGTTTCTACGACTAAGATGGAGATGAAAGGTCCATTAAAATCTTCAGGTATTTGTTCAAATAATAAATGGATAGAACGACTTTAAAACTGTTTAGCAAGTCTGAAAAGAAGCTATAATTGTCAATTGACTGAATAAATTTCAATTTTTTCAGCATTTTTGCAATCAATTTGTAAGAAACATATGCCGAAAATATTCGGAAGCTAAGCCACCGTGTCGTAGTACATCATTACGTACAGGACCTAACAATAAGTAGGCCTACGATAGAAATACTAGAGATTATAGAAGGTGAATAAGGCCTTTACCTTCAACCATTTTATCCTTGTCAACTAAAGGTAACTCACATTACCAGGCATTTTAGGTTAAGCTTCTTAGACCAACTTAGCACCTTAGTCTTAAGTAAAAATAGCATTGAAGACGGTAAATGTATGCGTATAAAAAGCTTTAGCAGTTGTCTACAGAAGATAACTCTGATTACCAGATGTTAAGAGTACACTTAAAATTGATGAGTTATTATATTATTAACTATTAATAACGGTTATCCGTGGCCTTAAGCCTGAATGAACATAAGAATCGACGACATAGACTGGCATCCCTGAAGAGTAACTCTAAAAATTCAACGAATACAAAATTTTTTAAGAGGAACTTTCAAGAATTGGATGCACTTCTTACTTCAGCCTTCTTGTATGAAAATTAAAGAAGCACGATCAGATCAGGTTATTAAGTAGAGAACAAATTTCTTCAACTTTATTGCAAAACAGAATTTCATAAGAGGAGGAATGATCGTAAACAGTAGGTAACTGATATCAAATTCCACCGTGGGTGTACAAGCACGATTCGAAAATGGCCGTTTCCATCAAAAATCGAATGAATGCTCAAGTTTTTTTAACACACAAGAACGATGAGACGTTAAATTTCTCAATTTTAACGTGTAAACGAGAAAATCCAATGATAGTTGCAGTGAACGATTATTAAAAAATGTAATAATAAATAATCTTTTTAGTCATTATTATCGTTATATTATTTTCAAAATCTAATAACTTCAAAAATTAATCAAGTTAGCCCGATTTCAAGAGAATTGGTCGTAAGCGAAAACCGAACTTCACCTAACAAAGTTCATAATATGTTCCGCATATCCATTAATATTCTGAAATGCACAATATTGAAAGTGAAATAATATATCTAAAACTACAAGATATCATTCATTGTCTCCTAATCTCTATTAAAACTAAAATAAAGAAAAAAACTATACGGAACAAAATCTAAATTTTCAATTAGCAAGTCGACTTTTTTTTTACTGATTATAAACATTTAAAATGAATGTCACAAATGCGGTGAACCCCAAATTCAAAAATTTCAACTAGAGAAATAAATCATCATTTCATTTACAAGCCATTGATCCGAAATATCAACATTAATGATCGTCTAATGCAACCATTGATATCAAAATCATTGCTCAGTATTTCTAGCTGGATAATGATTCTAAAACTAGAGGAAAAATCGCAATTTTTTAGCATAAATAACGGGTGTTCGAGCTTAACGATTATTGGAAGAAAGAATCGTGTGCCTTCTTGAATCAAAATACATAAAATGTAAAAATTATGCTAACTGTAGTGCTCTCAGACAAATTACCGGATCATTTTCTCCACATCCTGACATTTTATTTCCCACGGCACGAGGAGAGAGCGGACTTAGCACTGATACTCCCTATTGCCGGACCAAACTGAGTCGCAGGATGATCCACACACACAAAAAAGTGCATCATTATTTGGACATCGTTACACTCATGTTTCTGAGTGTGTGCAAGAGACCATGCACCTGAAGATAACAAAATTTTTAAAGATGGAGACTTACTTTTTACCATGTGTGTTTGTTGGAATAGCATTGTGAAAAACGTTTTACTTTCATATAAATATGAATAGAAATATTCATACGTTTTTTCTTTCTTGAATCCTGACGAGTCTAACTTCATCATCACTTTAAAAAAAAATATTCAACTTTTTCAAATATGGTAATATTTGAGAAAACCTTAGTCCTGCACAAAACCCTTAGGCCTGCACAAAACCCTTAGGCCATCACAAAACAATTAGGCCTGCACAAAACCCTTAGTCCTGCACAAAACCCTTAGGCCATCACAAAACAATTAGGCCTGCACAAAACCCCTAGGCCTGCACAAAAGTGTAGGCCTGCACAAGCCCCTAGGCCTGCACAAAAGTGTAGGCCTTGACAAGCCCCTAGGCCTGCACAAAAGTGTAGGCCTTAACCAGCCCCTAGGCCTGCACAAAAGTGTAGGCCTTAACCAGCCCCTAGGCCTGCACAAAAGTGTAGGCCTTAACCAGCCTGTCGAAGTCGTCCTCCCGGGCGCGCAGGTCGCGCAGGATCTCGTGCGCAGCGTGCGAGTCGCGCAGCTGCGCCAGGTAGCGCGACGACACCTGCGGTAACAGGGGCGTTATCTTCAGTATCTTGATGATTAACTTGGACGTTACCTTCGTTATCTTAATGGTTAACTTGGACGTTATCTTAATGGTTAACATGGGCGTTATCTTCACTATCTTAATGGTTAACATGGACGTTATCTTCATTATCTTATTGGTTAACATGGGCGTCATCTTCGTTATCTTAATGATTAGCATGGGCGTTATCTTCGTTATCTTAATGATTAGCGTGGGCGTTATCTTCGTTATCTTAATGATTAGCGTGGGCGTTATCTTCGTTATCTTAATGATTAGCGTGGGCGTTATCTTCGTTATCTTAATGATTAGCGTGGGCGTTATCTTCGTTATCTTAATGATTAGCGTGGGCGTTATCTTCGTTATCTTAATGATTAGCGTGGGCGTTATCTTCGTTATCTTAATGGTTAACATGGATGTTATCTTCGTTATCTTAATGATTAGCGTGGGCGTTATCTTCGTTATCTTAATGATTAACATGGACGTTATCAACATCTTAATGATTAACATGGACGTTATCTTCGTTATCTTAGTGATTAAGATGGGCATATTAATGGTAAACATAGACATTCTTCATTATCTTCATGATTAACATAGACATACTAATGGTTAACATGGACGTTATCTTCATTATTTTAGTGATTAACATGGATGTTATCTTCATTATCTTAGTGATTAACACGGGCGTTATCTTCATTATTTTAGTGATTAACATGGATGTTATCTTCATTATCTTAATGGTTAACATGGACGTTATCTTCATTATCTTAGTGATTAACATGGACGTTATCTTCGTTATCTTAATGGTTAGCATGAACATTATCTTCATTATCTAAATGATTAACAGAGACGTTATCTTCATTATCTTAATGGTTAACAATCGACACATTGATGGTTAACATAGACAGTACCTTAAAATAGGGTAACTTAGACCACTTTTCGTTTTTTTAACAAAAACCCCCAAAACTTAAAAATTATTTGACATAGAAAAATTTTGTCAATGGGCATTAAAGGCCTAATACTGAGGCTACATAACACAATAGAAAAATTTAAAAATTTTGCATATCTAATAGGTCAAAAAATTAAAAATGTGACCCGCGAAAAAAAGCTATTATTTAAAGCCTGTCAGAGTACCCCCTCCAATTTTTTTATTTTTTGGTTAAATAACTCCAGGTTTTGATGCATTGTAGTAGAACTCTTCTAGTTACATATGCAAATGACAAATTTTAGGAAAGTGTCATAGTTTGCAAATGGGGGGCGCCGCCCCCAAATGGGGTAACTTAGACCACCTAATGTCAGCCCTGACGGGGTAACATAGACCGGCTTGGAAGTTAATATAAAATTACCATATATAACATATTTTATGTTTGACAGCCTATTTATGTTTTTTCTTTATGTTTCAGACTCTACAGAGTCTTATATATGGTAATTTTAACTTAATTTCCAAGCCAGTCAATATTACCCCATCAGGGCTGCCATTAGGTAGTCACATTTCCCTCATTATGGGGCGGCGCCCCCCATTTGCAAACTATGACACTTTCCTCAAGTTTGTCATTTGCATATGTAACTAGAAGAGTTCTACTACAATGCACCAAAACCTGGAGTTATTTGGAGTTATTTTACCAAAAAATATAATTGATTTTACCACCCGGTCTAAGTTACCCCAAGAGCTGGGGTAACAAAGACCATCACTTTTTTTGAAATTACATAAAGACTATGTCTGTCTCTTATACACATCTAGATGTGTATAAGAGACAGGTATAGACCTGTATTTTGCATGTTTCAATTCAAGTTTAATTTAGCTAGTAAAAAAATGGCATCATTTAAAAAAAAGTGGTCTAAGTTACCTCATTTTACGGTATCTTCATTATCTTAGTGATTAACATAGAAACATTAATGGTTAACATTGACCTCATCTTTCTTATCTTACAGATTAACATAACCGGAAAAATGGCGGACAAATCATGCATACATTAGTTAATCAGAAATATTTGTGCAAGCGATAATCTCAAATATTATAACACTGATCTTGCAATCGTTCATAAAAATCGTATTGATCGTCCTACTAACACCACGCAAACAAAGAATTTCATTATCATAATGGTAATGATGGGCAATTCACAATACATATACGTAATTGAAATATCAATTCAAGTATCATAATAATGGCCATCATCATGTATTAACAACTCATTCTGTTGCACTAGTAGTATAATTTATAATACTTGCAATATAATCTTTTACACTAGCAATATAATCTACTGTACTAGCAATATAATATGTTGCCCTAGCAATATAGGTAATCTATGGCACAAGCAATCTAATCTATTGCCAGTTGCCCTAGCAATATAATCTATTGCACTAGCAATATAATCCATTACACTAGCAAAATAATCTACTGCCATAGCAATTTAATCAATGGTATTAGCAATATAATCTATTGCCCCTAGTAATATAATCTATTGCCCTAGCAATTTAATCCATTGCCCTAGCAATATATTCTATGGCACTAGCAATATAATCTATTGCCCTATCAATATAATCTATTACACTAGCAACAATCTACAACACCAGCAATATAATCTATTACACCAGCAATATTATCTAATACACTAGCAATATAATCTATTACACTAGCAATGTTATCTATTACACTAGCAATATTATCTACAACACCAGCAATATAATTTATTAAAAATAGGTATAATCTATCTATCTACAAAATAAATATAGGTAATCTATTTATTATTTATAATAAACAACAACACCAGCAATATAATCTATGGCACTAGCAATATAATCTATTATAAATATAATCTATCTATCTATAAAGTAAATATAATCTATTTATTATTTATAATAAACAACAAAACCAGCAATATAATCTATTACACTAGCTATATAATCTATTACATGAGNATTATATTATTTATTCAAAATATAATCTATTTATTTATTATAAACTACAACACCAGCAATATAATCTATTGCATCAGCAACTTCATCTATGGCACTAGCAACATAATCTACAACACCAGCAACATAAACAACACCAGCAATATAATCTATGGCACTAGCAATATAATCTATTATAAATAGAATCTAGCTATCTATAAAATAAATATAATCTATTTATTATTTATAATAAACAATAACACCAGCAATCTATTAATAACACCAGCAATCTATTAGACCAGCAACATAAACTACAACACCAGCAATATAAACAACATCAGCAATATAATCTATTATAAATATAATCTATCTATCCATAAAATAAATATAATCTATTTATTATTTATAATAAACTACAACACCAGCAATATAATCTATGGCACTAGCAATATACCGTAATCTATTATAAATATAATCTACCTATCTATAAAATAAATATAATCTATTTGTTATTTATAATAATCTACAACACCAGCAACATAATCTATTACATCAGCAGGCTTGGCGGTGTGCTGGGCCAGCACCATGAGGTTGACCAGCGCGTCGGCACAGTTCGGGTCCTTGTCCAGGGCCTCCTGCAGGGCGGCCTCAGCCTCCTCCGTCTTGCCCTGCGCAAAAATAATCTTATTAATTAACAACAACAACAACCATCATTTTTATTCACGTACTACGGTATATTAGATTAGTAAACCAATATTCATACACAACTTTATTAGTTCAATATAGCGCAATAGCTTAACTCAAGGCCTCCTTCATTGTGACCAAGCCAATAACAATTCTTAATTTACAAAATATTTCTATTCAAAGAATCATTGTAATTGTACTCATTACTAATATACAACTTTATATTAGTAGTTTAGTATAGCCACACACTGCACCTTCTCGGTCATGCCATGCCATGAGGAAAAACAATAATTACTTCACAACTTAGTGAACTGCACAGACAGTGACTGGCAACTGACTGCAGAGACGAGTAGCAGTAGGTGTTACCTGGCCCACTATAACCATTCACAAATAATAGGTAGATATAACATTGAATTGAAATGAATAATTATGAATAGAGGTAAGTATTGTACGCATGTGAGGCAGAGAGGGAAGGAGGAGTATGGGCACCACACCTGACCTAGAGCCAACCAGGCCCATGACCCACCAGGCCCATGTCCCACCTGGCCAATGACCCACC
>NW_025933516.1:0-535 GCF_000764305.2 Hyalella azteca
TTGTCTGCACGCTGCCTCAGTGCTGAGGCAGGATTGTCTGCACGCAGCCTCAGTGCTGAGGCAGGGTTGTCTGCACGCAGCCTCAGTGCTGAGGCGGGATTGTCTGCACGCAGCCTCAGTGCTGAGGCGGGATTGTCTGCACGCAGCCTCAGTGCTGAGGCAGGATTGTCTGCACGCAGCCTCAGCGCTGAGGCAGGATTGCCAACATTATAATAATATTGCAACTTTGAATAATATATAATAAAATAAATATTTAATAATATGATAACATATATAATACTTAAAATAATAATATTATAAAATAGTATCAATAATAATAGTAATAGTATACATATAATAATAATTTATAACTTTGTTCCATTCTCCACCAAAATTACCACACATCAAAACTTATAAAATCTTCCATCAGGCTACGTCAAAGTTTTGATAGAAGCGCCCAATACGAGCGCCTCCCAGTCCCACACTCAAATAAAAGTATGGATCATATTTTCCAAATATTAATGCCTTTTGCTGAGCCAAACTGGGTCAGGATGAC
>NW_025933517.1:0-338 GCF_000764305.2 Hyalella azteca
GCAAACCGATTCATAAGTAGCTAAAAAGTAATTAAAATAGAAAACTGTGCATCTTTAACTCGAAATTGATAGCATTTCCGGTAAATATTTTAATGTTCCTTTAGGAATTTTGTATTTCTCAAATACTGGACGCAAATCATCAAGAGATTCATGAATGATTTACGGTACTCATCAAGTTTTATACTTCTATATAAATAGACACTGTTGAATTTGCTGTACGAATTTTTTTTTTTTTTTTTTGAGAGAGAAAATGAAGAACTTGCCAGGAAAACGCTAAACTCAAACCATCAAAAATCGCATCATTTTCAGCAAAGAAATGATACCAAAATATTTCGAAT
>NW_025933518.1:0-337 GCF_000764305.2 Hyalella azteca
TGAATTTTATACCAAGGACAATTTAATATAATTTTTAATAATAATTAATTATAACATCCATATAGAGATAAATTGTTTTGCTATTGCACAAACAGTGATAAAATTTCATTCTTCAGGTTTCTTACTACGAAATGTCCATTTTTTATTATGAATTAAAACGCAAACGGATGATAGCGAAAAAAATTTCGTGGAAGTGTAATTTCGTGTTTTAAGTTATTACCAGCAGATTATAATTATTTGGCTTCTAGAACCCTAAGATGCAATTCAACCTCGTGTCGACGAATGCTGCAGTAGAAGCCAGTCCAATACACGAAGGAGGCATAAGAAACCAGCGTTC
>NW_025933519.1:0-558 GCF_000764305.2 Hyalella azteca
CTACAGCCCTTCCTTCCAGGTGAGCATTTATAATTTTCAAGTATTAAACTGCACATCCCCTTTATTATTAATGAGTAATACAATAATTTATAGTGTACTATTAGTTATAAATGTTATTTAAAAACTAATAATGTGACATAATCACTCCAAATAATTATCAGCTATTATCAGTAGTACTTATATCATTAGTCCGATTGAATCACAAGTTCAACAACAACATAAAAGCAAAGGAAACGCCAAGTAAGCTTCACCATATCTTCAATTATAACGTTTTGGAGACCAATCATAAGTATTCTATACACTTGCTTAAACTGATGATGGAGATGGTCTCCATAACGTTATAATTGAAGATATGATGAACTCGCTAGATGTTTGCTTTCATTTTAAATTCTATCAGAGCTATCATACTAATTAAACCCTTCCAAAGTCACTACCTCATCATACAAGACCATACCTCCTCCTGCTGCTGCTGCTTCATCTACGACGTCAGAGGACCTGAACCACCAGCCACTCTTGCCTCCACTCACGGCGCCGCCCTCAGCAGCGAGTGGGTGGTCA
>NW_025933520.1:0-874 GCF_000764305.2 Hyalella azteca
AAAAGCCGTGAAGATGCCCGGCTGCGTTACGCTCGGGAAGGTATATGAATCGCACTGTGGACTTGGGCTATGCTGACCTCTAGCTATCCACCCGCTAAAGAGAGCTTGCTATTTAGCTTCTCAGGACTCCTCTCTCTCACTCTTTCACTATTTACTTCTAATTTGTCACTCTTCAGCAATAAAGCATCATTCGTTTGGTCATTTCATTCATTGCAATTTCAACTCGAATATGTTACACAATTGATGTTTGTGATCTCGGGATATATGATTATAAATCTCAACGTGCACTCACATTCATATCTAATTACTCTTCTTAATCGAGATATAGGAAGTGCAGCAGTATAATAATTATTATTAACGATGTCAAAAACATAAGTGACATCCATATTTTAGAAAATTATAAACACAAAATTTGCTAACCTTGACGAAGCGTGCGAGTTTGAGCGCGTCGTCCCACTTCCTGGCGAGGACGTAGGAGTGCAGCAGGGCGGGGTACGGCGACACTGACGCGGTCACGAGGCTCCCGTCGCCGCGGCGCACGATCACGCGCGCGTCCACGAACTGGTCGATCACCGCGCTCTTGCCGAAGTCGCTGATGGTGAACAAAGATCGCTCAAACTCGAACAAATATACACTTAATGAAATACAAACTAAAACACATACACACTAAAACACAAACAAACTCATACAAATACAAACTCCAAGAATACAAACGTGGCAGGGTGGCTCAGTGGTTACAGTTCAGAGTACCAAGATTGGCGCAGAGATAGGCTCGGGTTTCCCAGCTCTGTGCGCCAGTTTCTGGTCAGAATCGGCAAGGAGGCCGGGCGGTTAAGCACAGCAGAATTGTAGCAGTGAGTTGCGAGTTCGAGAC
>NW_025933521.1:0-5502 GCF_000764305.2 Hyalella azteca
TAGGCATTTTAAGACTGAACATATGCTCCTGCATAGCTTCGTCTGGACTTATTGCCTGGTCCGTAATTTGCTAGGCATTTTAATACTGAACATATGCTCCTGCATAGCTTCGTCTAGTCTGTTCTTGAAGGCGTTCATACTCGGAGCGTCAACGATGCTATCAGGGAGGCTGTTCCACATGTCCGTCACTCGAAGCGAGAAAATATATTCCAGATATATAGCTTCGCATTCAACCGTCATCTTAGAGACGGTTGAAGGAAGCTTCAAACATTTTTTCTATTGTTAAATAACCACCCTACTATTACAGACGGGAATTGAAATGGATATAAGGTCGCGAAAACTGAGCATGCGCGTGCTTCGAGCAACGACTAAACTATTCTGTATTGTTGGCAATCTCCAGCACGCCATCATCAACAGTAAGCAGATTTATTAACCATCATCAATACGAATACATGCAACGAGTATGTGTAACCATCAGCGTAATAAAATGCTTAGCTTTGAACAATTCCTTCCTTTCTATAATTTGGTACACGACTGCATTATACATGCGGCTCTCAGTCTGATGTGCTGCGATGTCAGCAAGCAAATGGTGGAATTATTCATAAATATAATCCGAGTTAATCATAGGAAGTTTCAGCTCGCGGTGAGCTGGAATGCGGAATTCATTTTCCCAAATTCATATCTTCGACTCGTCGGAGTAACCAATCGATAATATCACTCGATTGCACGAGTAGCTGATTAACTAGATATTTGACGGAAAATAATTTGCATCCGCAGACTTTTTGTGAATTTTTGTTACGTAAATTTCAATTTTAAATTAATGATTAATCAAAATTTCAAAGTCAGCGAAGTGATATTGTAAGGCGTAAGCGTTTGGTGGCTGGTATGGAGCTTGACTGTTTACATGAGCTACCCCAACAAATTGGCAATGCGCAGCGTGCTTTGTAATCAGTGATGACGGCCTGTAAGGTCTACGGACCACATTTCATGACTTTTCAAGTAACTTTGTATGAAGTATACATGTATACTCATGGTTTATACAAGGTCCCAGAAGAATCACTAGAATTTGAAACAAGAACTAACAACAGGGGCAACGGCTATAAACTAAAAAAACTTCGCTGCAACTCATCCACGCGATAATATTTCATGTTTCGCGTCACCGTTACGAATACAGTAATGCAATCACGTCAGGTTAACCTGCTACTCATCGCGCGCAACCTGCCGAGCAGCATCAGGTTAACCTGCTACTCATCACGCGCAACCTGCCGAGCAGCATCAGGTTAACCTGCTACTCATCACGCGCAACCTGCCGAGCAGCATCAGGTTAACCTGCTACTCATCACGCGCAACCTGCCGAGCAGCATCAGGTTAACCTGCTACTCATCACGCGCAACCTGCCGAGCAGCATCAGGTTAACCTGCTACTCATCACGCGCAACCTGCCGAGCAGCATCAGGTTAACCTGCTACTCATCACGCGCAACCTGCCGAGCAGCATCAGGTTAACCTGCTACTCATCACGCGCAACCTGCCGAGCAGCATCAGGTTAACCTGCTACTCATCACGCGCAACCTGCCGAGCAGCATCAGGTTAACCTGCTACTCATCACGCGCAACCTGCCGAGCAGCATCAGGTTAACCTGCTACTCATCACGCGCAACCTGCCGAGCAGCATCAGGTTAACCTGCTACTCATCACGCGCAACCTGCCGAGCAGCATCAGGTTAACCTGCTACTCATCACGCGCNCACTTCATCCCAGTGAAACTGTCGACCGGCGGTAGAGAACACGGACCAATATCTGCCATACTTAGCGAGAAACCCGCTATGCGCCCGTGACCCGCAGTGGGCTCGCTGCCCCATGTTACCCTACCTGCGGAGGCGAAACGAGCGCAGTGAAGCAATGAATTTTCAAAATAACAATATATGTATTGAATCGTGATTTTGATTGCCTTAAACACACAAAATGTCGTAAAAACTTGAAAATCCCCAGGTTTTGTTCAAAGCTGCTCAAAGCATGGAAGCGATACATATTACATGGTCAATTTCTTTTACGAAATGACGTAGAAAATGAAATTCTATGGCATACACGCATATTCAGGACGTTGGACTCCTCAGATGAATTCTAGTTCAAAGTATGCATTTCGAAATATTCATTTAATTTAGAAAGCTTTTGCCGGTGGTGCCATCATCTTCATTTGTGTTGCTGAAGTCGGCCTAACAGGTCACGGTTTCGCTCGCTTCCTAAGAATTTTAAACCTCAGTTTAAGTGAATATATTTTCCTAGATTTAACTTTGAAATACTAACCTCAGTAAATTCATTTGCATATAAATATATATTGCAATTTACGATACAAATTTAATGGAAGCAGCACGATACAATTTGATCATGTGTCTGGTCGTGGGTAACACACTTCTACCTGACCAATCGGTCTGAAATATTGAACACTTGCGTAGAGTCAAAGACAATGCTTAAATCAATTGACAGAACAAATAATTTAAATAAATTACATTTTTTTAATATTGAAAAAAACTAAAAAATATTTTTTATGTATAACTAAAAATATCATAAGATATTCCTTGTGCGTGTGTAACATTGGAGACACTGGGCCTCTTTAGAAGTGTTGTCTTTAAAAAGTAATTTTTGAAAGCATATTTTTTAAATTTCGTACATCCAAATAATGTTATTTTATTTATTTATTATCCGGTTGTAATGCAATGTAATTTGATTTGATTTTTTATCCGGTTGTAATGTAATCTGATGAAGAAAGGAAGATAAAGATAAAAAAGTAAAAAATCGGCACTTATAAAAACATGTACAGGATTATTCTCCGGTAGGATAGGATAAATGGATAAACTATGTGCCAACGGTTAGGCTAACTTAACCAGCAGCTCTCATTGCCGGATACAAAAATGGGTTCTATATAGTAGACATTATTCATTAAAAATATTTAAATAAAAAATCTTCAAATATAATGCTGGGACTGATAGTAATAGTAATAGTGGTTTGAGCGTTCATTAGGACGTTAGACCTGTTGTCGATTCTTAACATCGCAAAACAATCACAGCTTGTAGCGGGTATCAAACACGCAACTCACTGCTCCAATCCTGGTACTCTGAACTGTCACCACTGGGTCACTCTGCCCATAAACTTGTCAAACGTTATTACGAGAACTTAGATGCAGATATTAGATCTATTAAGAATCTATTCACAAATTAGATCTATGAAGAATAACGCCGTGTGTTTGCCGAAACTTGAATAGGACATAAATTTATTAGAGAGTTCAAAGACGTGCAACAAGAATAATTCCAGGCTTGCAGGGCAAGTCCTGTGAAGAACGATTAAAGATTATGAAGCTTCCAAGCCTCAGTTATCGACATCTGCGTGGGGACCTCATTGAAGCATACAAGTATACTCACGGTTTATACAAGGTCCCCGAAGGATTACTAGAATTTGAAACAAGATCCAACACCAGGGGCCACGGCTATAAACTAAAAAAACTTCGCTGCAACTCAACCACGCGATAATATTTCATGTTTCGCGTCACCGTTACGAATAAAGTTATGCAATCACGTCAGGTTAACCTGCTACTCATCACGCGCAACCTGCCGAGCAGCATCAGGTTAACCTGCTACTCATCACGCGCAACCTGCCGAGCAGCGTCAGGTTAACCTGCTACTCATCACGCGCAACCTGCCGAGCAGCGTCAGGTTAACCTGCTACTCATCACATGGTGAATTATCAATGTAGATAACGAGGGGCGATGATGATAATTTAAGTACTCATCAAGTTCATTAATTAAGCTTACTTCTAATAAATACGATTATCATCATCCGTTTTCTCCCATACGTCCGATGGACGGTTTACAGCTTTCAGCTTCAAAATAATATTATTATTTAATTTACACGAATATAATTTTTCCTAATCTAACAGCGGACTGTGTGCAGTCATATTGCAATAACTGAGTATATGCGAAATTTGAGCTACCACTAAACTATTCCGTAATAGCCGTCATACCTTAGCCGCCAACATCGATAGTAAACTGATTTATACACATTTATCACAACGACCTCATACCTTATTTATGTGTAAAAATCAGTGCAGGATAATCCGCAGAAATTAGTACTTCCCCATTTTCTATTTTAATTTATTCAAACGACTACATGTACAATTTTGTACATCAGCCACCATTCTGATGCGCTGCAAGGAGCAGGGTAGTGGTATAATTATTCTTCTCATTAACCAGCAAAAACTGTTAGAATTATCAGCTCAGGATGAGCTGGAGAACGAATTTTATTTTTCAACTCAACAACTCTTATTTTTGACTCGTAACATTCCACTGTAATTTGAAAGAAATATTGAGCTTCTGATGGCATGTGTGACGCCTGTCAGTTTACAAGAGTTATCCCGCCGCAGGCACTTGGCGATCAATTCTCTGTGATCAACTGTGTCGGACGGCGATAATCTACGGATTTTTTAACATGAGTTTTTTATATGAAGACGACACTGTTTATGTCAAACATTATATACCTCAACGTGTTCAACAATTCAATTTCAATCACTCAATGTGGATAAAATAACTTTAATTAATAACACTGGACATATTAATGTTAGATAATTGAAAAACAGAAAATTGATAAGTCTTCAGTTCTTCCCACATTACCGCATACATAAAAATTTTTAGGCATGATTTTATACATAATAATTTATTTATAGCAGCATAATATAAAAATGAATTATTTTTAAGTGCTATTAATCAATTCGCATGCGTCACTTTAAAACGGGTTCAAATATACGTAAAATGTATTTGTGTCAGGCCTACTATTTTATTTTAATGTAATTATTGAAATATTTTTTCATCATAAAAGTCTTCGGCGAAACGACTTTTCTAGATAAATATTTTTCACAGCCTCGAACCTATTAGATTTGGTTTCATGAAGACTTATTCTGAAGCCAAGCTTATATAAATATCTGTAATGAGATTCAGAAAAGCGACTTGCATAATTGTTCAGGTTAAATATGTTTTTTTCTTGAAAGTTTTTACCCCAAAGTTCCTGCGAGTTACCCCAGGTCCCAGCAAGTCCCGGCCGTGACGTCACTTTAGGTATTCTCATCGTAAGAAAAGTTTTCTGGGTTGACAAGATAACCTCTACTTCTGGTCTATGTATTCATAGCTTATATCGCATTGTTGCTAAATATGAGGGATCATGAAAATCTTTTCTCAGAAATCGTTTCGACATTTAAAGCATTTAGAGATCAAAATTATCTGCCAAAAGTTACAAGTTTTTCCAATGTTTTTCATTTCAAACGTAAATTCAAATGGTTTTTACGTGCGCCGCTAAGCAATTAATTTCCGAGTCCTGGGCCAACCGCAATGAAAATATAAATTACGATTTTGATTGCCTAAAACAAGCAAAATGTCGTAAAAAACTTAGAAATTCTGCAGTTGTGCTCAAGCCCATGCATTACACCTCGTCAAGATCAAACTCTCGATCTTCCTGATCGT
>NW_025933522.1:0-541 GCF_000764305.2 Hyalella azteca
AATTTTTGGAGATATTAGACGAACTGGCCAGGAGTAAGGATATAGAATTTTTATCAACAGACCCCATCCAAATAAGAAATGAGGTGGATTCGGACAGAATAAAGAAGGTGCTGGAACATGTGAGCGAAAACTTTAAGAATCAGATTCGGCTTGATGATGTGGCACAACTGGCCAATATGAGCGAGTCGGCGTTTAGCAGGTATTTTAAGAAAAGAACCCGCAAGACTTTTTCGAACTTTCTGACAGACATCAGGATAGAATATGCCTGCAAGTTGCTCCAGAACGACAAACTGAGCATTTCGCAGATTGCTTTTGATAGTGGTTTTTATAATTTGTCGAATTTCAATAGACAATTTAAGGCCATCAAAAAAATTACGCCCTTGGCATATAGGATGAATTATTTGGATTGAGGAGTAGCCAAGGAGTTTTAACTAAAGTTTCGGAGTAAATATAAGTATTTGATTATTAGATAATTGAAAAATAGATAAATTTGTAATCAATTGATTTTTAGTATTTAATTAATTACTAATTGTTCCTTAAA
>NW_025933523.1:0-357 GCF_000764305.2 Hyalella azteca
GCAATACCTCGGGCATCGCATCGTTGTTCTTGTTTTGTATTTCTGCATGAGCTTCATCTTGCACAAATGAGATGCACAAATGATGCGCAAACACAAATAAGATACATAGATGCAGATGAGATAAACAAACATTTTTATTTGACCGTGTATTTCTGCATGAGTTTCATTTTGCACAAAATTAATGAGATGCACAACTGATGCACAAATGAGATGCGCAAATAGTGCACAAACACATATGAGATTCATAGATGTAGATGAGATAAACAAAAATTTTTATTTGAGCGTATTTTCATCTCCCGCAGTGAATTTAAAGAAAAATACTAAAATTTAATCTATCGTAGAGCTTTTGATTCGATT
>NW_025933524.1:0-41650 GCF_000764305.2 Hyalella azteca
AGCTGGTGCTGGTGCTCCTGCAGCTGGTGCTCCTGCAGCTGGTGCTCCTGCAGCTGGTGCTGTTCAGGCCGCCGCGCCAGCTTTCAAGCTTGCTGATGCGCCTGCCAAGAAAATGGTCAGTTTTTTTCTATGCTAGTTTTGTATGCATCACTGCAGCGCAGTGTTAGCGCCACTGTAACGCAGTGTTAGCAGCACCGAGATGAGAGGAGCTAACCGTAGGTTCGAACCTCAGGAATCTCAGTTCACTTCTCAATATCGGTGGTGGGTTGCGCTTGATAGCCGGCAAAGGTGGGGCATCAGCATAGCCATGTGTTGTGTCCATAAACGAACTTTGAAAGGATCTCTAGGTTGTGAGATCTAAATGTGATATTTTCAAATACATTCTTGTGACTTGATTCATGCTTGTACAAGTTTGCAAATGTTGATATACCTATGTTTTCTTGTTTGTACCTTTTACTCGAATAAGTTGTTCAGTTAGGCTAGAACTGTCATGTTTGGTGACGATAAATCACCTTCGTTTCTTTAACTAGATTTGATTATATAAATCACTGTTGTTACATAAATCGTATACTGTGAGATAGATAATTTACTTATATTAGATAAGCATTGCATCACATGTGACGCGATGCTCTCTGCTGCTCAGGACTCGCATATCGAGTTCGGGGTCGGACCCAACGACCCCCGATACTTCGCGGGCCGCGGGGACACCGGCGGACCCCATCTGCAACCCTACAATTTGCAGGAGCGATCCAGGAGCTCCTTGAAGGGGTTCCCACAGGACCCCGATTCCCAGTTTGGACTCCAGAACCCCCGGTTGGAGCACGATGATCCCCAGCGTAAGCGACAAGACCTCAACTTTTTGCTCCAAGATCTCCAGTCTGAACGCGAAGATCCCCGGATCTTGCGCCAAGATTCCCAGTTTGGAGTCAACTATCCCCAGTTTGGGGTAACTAATGCCAGCCGTACGAACTCCAGCTGCTGAATTACTAAAGCAAAATATGTATAATATAAAGGTTTAAATTAGAGAATTCCGAATATATTTTGTCGATATTTTTTCCCGAAAAAAACGTATTGTAATCTTTGCATTCACCCACAGCCACATCTCAGCCAGAGTTCGTACATTTCAACCACCAGCAACAACCTCACCACCGGCAAGTTCAACCCTTCACTTCGGATACGACATCTACCTACCTACAACCCCAGCCCGATCATAAACTAGATACAACCCCTAACAATGTTAACGCTATTGACAACCCTAAGGATGACTATAACCCTAACGACCCTTCATCTAACGTCAAATCCGATGCCCCAAGTAACGGCAGTGTAACCGCTCACGGCGGCCTGCAATTGGCTGGGAACCCGCAACATTTCGGCCAATCACAGCACTCGGCGGCAGCGTCCCAAGCTATCGTACGCAGCGTTGAGGAGCAGAACTCTTTCTCCGATGCTTATTTTACAGGTAAATATTCACGTAACTTTGATAAATAAAAAACATTGCTTGTGTTTATATGCACCGAGACTACGTGTTATATGTGATATTGTGTGGGAATTTTGATGGTAGTGTACCGCGTTTTCAAATTCTTGTCCCAAAAATTTAAAATAGCGTAGATTTTGTTTCAACTTGAGCTATTGGACGAACCAAAGCCACAAGTGTGTTCACAGCTGACGGATGTCCAAGTAATTAGGTTTATTCAATTTACATAATTCAATTAATTTCGTTATAAATACTTTGAGAAGAATTTTCGTTGTCTCATACTAAAAAGAGTGGTTAGCAGCATCCCAAGCTATCGTACACTAATCCTTGAGTTGGTGATCAATTTCGATTTATTTACAAATAAGTTTGATGCGGCGATGCCAAACCAGATATAATGAAGTTATATTCACTTGAAAAGATTTGCTCAATAATCTTAGAAGCCCTATAATCTCGCTCAACAATCTCACAATAGAATAATTGTATTATAATCATTATAATGCTCACAATAAAAATGATAATGGTGGTGATGCACAGCGATGGTGGCGGGGTGCACAGCAGCAGCGGTATGCTTCATCGTGGGCACAGGCTTCTGCTGGTACAGGTCGGTGGCTGTGCATAGTTTCCTTATTTGATATGTTTATTATTTTACATTTATATATGTTATATTTATTATTTTATATTTTTTGATATATTTATTATCATATTTCCTTTCCTTATTAATGAATATTGTTTTTTATATTATGTAATTTAATACATTATATTATTTATTCTACTTTTCTAAAGCTATTTTGACTGTCATTTTAGATATTGTTTCATCGTCGTTCGATGCATTCTTATCATAAGTATTGTATTGCTACTTAATAAATGATATTTCAACTGACAATTTAAATAATATCTTATTGTTAATCGATGCAGCTTAAGTATAAGTAGCTATAGTATCTCACAGCCATTATATATATAGCGTTGTGTTAACACGTATTGCTGCTCTATTGTGTTTGTTTGTTTGCTTTAAATTCTAATCTGATTCTACTTGCTATTGTGTTTTAGTCCATAAATATTGTTTAAAGTGAGATGCTGTTAGCCCATTAAATATTATGGGCGAAATATCGCCGCGCTATAGGTGGCCATCCGTCCATTGCCTCCTGCATCACTAGGTGTTGTGGTGACGATTACTCTATAATTCATACCTCTTCATTATATATCATAATGCAGTAATCCATACCTCTTAATTATATATCATATTGCAATAATCCATACCTCTTAATTATATATCATATTGCAATAATCCATACCTCTTAATTATATATCATAATGCAGTAATCCATACCTCTTCATTATATATCATATTGCAATAATCCATACCTCTTAATTATTACTTTAAGCCAGTTGAATAGACTAATTTTACTAAAGAAATTAAAATTAAGTTTTAGTGGACTAATCTATTGCATTGCGAGGGATTGATTATTCAAATAAAGGCTATGAGAGATAAAAACAAGAGATGTGGAGACGCATTGATTCTCAAACCGAAGAGATATATCTCAATCTACAATTGAGATAAGCTTCTAAATTACCGTTTATAGTTATGTACCTGTAATGTTCAAGACCACGAATTCGAGTGAAATCTTCTCAAATAAGTTTGTGTATAACTCTGGTTTACTAAGTTTTGAAAAAGTTTTTAAGTTACTTGCCATACCTTACAGTCGTTGGCGTAGTGCCGAGGGCTCGTTTTCTTATCAGTTTACCCTGGAAAGATTCATTTTCTCTCGATGCTCACAAAGAAAACGAGTGTAATTTTTCTACCTGGGCCTATACTTTCAAAAATAGGTAAGAGATCGTAAGTTCATCAGCCAATCATTGACGGCTTTCGAGCAAAATCCACCAATCATAGCCAAGAAAATAGAGCGTAAGTACTTACGTTCACTTAGCGAATTTTTAAAGTATGGCCCCTGGCTGTCAAAAAATGCGTGCACTACACGCGTGAAGCATGCAAAGCTGTACGTTATAATGTTGTTATTATCAACGTATGATAATTAGTTTGTCCTAGCTTTCGCTCTTACTTATTAATTGTTATAATTGTGTAAAGTATAACGAGTTTGTTTGACGTAATGCTCATAAACATGGCTTAGACATTCGGCATAGGTAATTTACTGGAATTTGTTCAGACGACGAGGCGGCGTGATACTTAAATCTCAGGGGTTAATTCCGTAGACTTACGTGATCACTACAACGACTTCTTTTTTTATTGTGTTGTATTGTTTTATACGATAAGTATAATATTTTTATATGATTTAATTTTTCAATATATTATTAGGTTTGTAACTTCATAATAAGCAATTGTATCATATAGTATCATATTAGAATATAATAAATTACTCTACTTTATATGACATTTGACAAATATTTTTTCACAACCAACGCAGCTGTTCGCTGTCCTTTGACGACTGCTGCCCGAAAATAAACATACTGTCTTAATTAATTGCTACGCTGGCAATTACGTACGCTTCTTGCACGTTTTAATTGTCTACGGATAATGTCAAGGTACGCAGCAGTACTTCAGTGACTCGCGTAAACAACGTTAATGCGTAAGGTAACCTTTACAAATTCTGCTTATGCGAAGTTCTGTTGCTTGCAGTCTTGTGAGTTGACAGCGTGGTGCAAGTTCTGCAGTGACTAATGAGGTCTGGAGTTCTGAGATGGTCTGGAGTTCTGAGATGGTCTGGAGTTCTGAGATGGTCTGGAGTTCTGAGATGGTCTGGAGTTCTGAGATGGTCTCTGGTTCTGAGATGGTCTGGAGTTCTGAAATGGTCTGGAGTTCTGAGATGGTCTGGAGTTCTGAGATGGTCTGGAGTTCTGAGATGGTCTCTGGTTCTGACTCGAGTTCTGAGATGGTCTCTGGTTCTGAGATGGTCTGGAGTTCTGCGCTGGTCTCGAGTTCTGCTTGCGTTGCCCCCGAGTTCTACAATGTCAACATTCAATTATCCTCAGGCTGAGTCTCATCGTTCTCAAGTTCTCACGTAGCATTCAGTTTGCCGCTGGCGCTGGTGAGGTGTGGTTGTGTTGTGTGTCTCTCTCAATAGGTAATAGGTTAGCAGCACATATTCCACAGAGAATGACCCACAAAAATACGAACTTCCTTCATTATGATTGACTCCCGTATAAATTTTGACTTCGCCATCACGGGATGGGCGTCCAATTTTCTGCTGCTTTGAAAACTTTTTATCGATTTCTAAAGAAAATTTTTCCTGTAGGTGCAAGGCTCGGCTGAACCCAAAACGATTAACCTTTCAAGTTAGTAGCCGCTAACCTGATCCAGTTAAACCTTGAACGACTCCCTGCCTTCTTAAAGTCGTACCTTTATTGCGATCCTTGTTTGTAACACTAATTATTATAGGAAAAATATGTAGTATATGGTTCGTTATATAAAAAGACCCTTCGTCTCCCGCCCAGCACGTACAAGTAACGTAGCTACCGAGTAAACTCGATCGTGTACATTTGTTAACTATTAAATAGGATAACTCATCTAGCGGGAATATCGCAGCTCCGAAAATGGCGGGAAACCTATAGTTTCTGCTTGTATGATATACGTAACATTCTACATTAGGTACTTATAGTTAGGTATCGAATTGTGTGCAACGAAACTAGTGTCAGTGATCTCAACCTAGTGCTGCAGGTACTACTCTTATCTGGCCACTGCAACGTCAGGGCCAGGCCCATACTTTCAAATAAAGTAATGAGATCGTAAGTTCATCAGCCAATCATTCACGGCCTTTCAGGCAAATTCCACCAACGATAGACAAGAAAAGAGAGCGTAAGTACTTACGTTCACTTAGCAAGTTTTGAAAGTATGGCCCAAGGTTATACCAGGCTACCGTAATAGAACTTATATTTACGAGTTGGGAACTCCGTCTGCCAATCACTGACGGCTTCCCAAGCTAAACCCACAAATCACAGACTGGAAATCGGCAGCTACGCGAACTTAGACTGCTGTGTGAACCACTATTTTAATATACTAAGGCCTCAACGTGCATTTAAACTGTCACGTGTACCACTTAGGCCACTACGTGTACTAAGCCTTAACGTGCGCTTAGACCGTTACGTGTACTTAGACTGCTACGTGTACTAAGCCTCAATGTGCACTTAGACCGTTACGTGTACTTAGGCTGCTACGTGTATAAGGCCTCAGCGTTCTTGGGACTCTAGACAAGACAATATGGCAGGTTGTATGATAAATATGCGCTTATTACTACCGTTGTCTTACTCATGATTACAGCACTATTGAACTTGATCCTTCCTGTTGGTCGTTGCAGTTCAGAGGCCATACTTTCAAAACTCGCTAAGTGAACGTAAGTACTTACGACCTATTTTCTTGTCTGTGATTGGTAGATTTTGCTCGATAGGCCGTCAATGATTGGCTGATGAACTTACGATCTCTTAACTTTTTTTGAAAGTATGGGCCCAGGTGTTTCGACATAGTTATATAGAAATACCAAAAAATGGCAGTTAATATAATGCCTCAAGTCTACTTCCTTTACAAAGGGGAACGCTAAATGTTTATCTTGTTCCGTATTTCAGTGAAAATTCATTGTCTATTTCACCTACTTGCCACAGTCAATCTCGTTGAATATTTCCGCTAAATTATGCATTGGTCCTAATATCAGGCCGGTGTTCGGCGTCGTAATGACATCCCTTAGAACTCTCTGCTGACTTGATTTGCCGTCACCAGAAGACAGCACAAATTTGCCGGTGATTTCGTGAAATTGTGGTGGCAATTTCGTGAAATTGTGGTGGCAATTTCGTGAAATTGTGGTGACAATTTCGTGAATTTATGACGTGAATAGGGCAGATGGTGCAGCGGTCGAAACGTCGTGTGTAGATACGATGGACGTAGCTCTGAGTTTTTCGTATTGTTGGCAATCCTGAGTTCGATGGCCATACGGGATATACAATATCCCCCGACATGGCGGACATCGTGGATGGTTGTTTCGTAGTGGAAAGAAAAAGCACCAAGATTTCTACTTCTCTCTCCGAAGCCACGATTGCCGATTGCGGCGATTTCTTCGGCCGCTGCCAGAATTTCCGTAACACCCCACTCCCCACATCTGAGCTCCCCCTGGCTGGTCGTAAGCGGCCTTACGACTTGAGGTTGTCAACGCAAAGCAACTTACGACGCGCAGACTCGGCTTCAAGTTACGGTCACCCTAACGCCTTTAAGGTCGCCGTATCGGCGGCCAGCTCCTCCGTCCCTGCTTCGCCTCGTCCGTATTTTTCCCCAAAGTCTTCACGCCGGAATTACCCTAAAAGTGATCAATTTTCCCCTAAGATTATTCACGACAATTTTACCCTGAAAACCAAAATAATCGCTGAACATTTGTCCCTAAAATCCGCTACGCTTGACAAGAATTTAGCCAGAAAATCGCACCATTTTTCCTTCGCGCCGCGCGCGTCCCACGACAATTTTTTCCCTAAATCCTCGTGCCGTGGGGATAATTCCCCCGCGTGTGGGGCGACCTCGAGCTCCCACCCCCCGACGGCCACGGGCTCCCCCGTAGGAGGGTCGCCATCACGAACCAAGGCCGCCTTGCTGAGTCAAGTCAAGGGCTGCCTTGAAACCCTCAAGGGCTCCCTTGACTCCCTAAGGAGCGAAGCGTGAGTTATCCTCACTGTAGGACTGTGGGATTATTTTCATTTAAGTTTAATTTTCAATTTTACGAGTGTAATGTATGGGTATGTGTTTTAATTTTGTATTATGTTCCAACGATGAAAATTTTTGTGAAAGGAAAGGAAGCTGCTGCAGGGTTCATGCCATCTTTTATATATTTCATGAATGATAAATAATTATAATATACTGTACTATATTACATTAATTAAGTTATTGTATAGTAAAACTCGGACCTAACCTGTGCACTGAGGTGTACCGCAGCACGACACAAGAACTCCATCATTCCATCCTGAATACTTGCCTTATGTTGTCATGAGTACCTGAATATGTGTCTTAATTATAATACACTTTATGACCACCTGGTCCATCTCCCTCCTCCCATTGGAGCCCCTTCTTCCCCGCCCCACGGGAGTTAAGTTCCAGCGCTAGCCAAGTTTCGTCAGGCCGCGGAATTTTCAAAGTTGTGTGCTCAAAGCTTACGACTTTTTTGACGCTGGTCCCTGAAGTTGATAAACTTCAGCCACGCCTACGGCTTACGGAATAATGTCTTGATTCAACTCATAATCGTGTAGAATAAATGTTTTGATTCAACCCAGAATCGTGTTGAAGAAGTGTTTTAATTCAACCCAGAATCGCGCCAGATAAATATTTTGATTCAACCCGAAATCGTGCTAGAGAAGTGTCTTTATTCAACCCAAAACCGTGCAGAAGAAGTGTCTTGATGCAACCCAGAATCGTGCAGGGGAAGTCTTGATTCAACCCAGAATCGTGCTGGATAAGTGTCTTAATTCAACCCAGAATCGTGCAAGAGAAGTGTCTTGATTCAATTCAGAATCCTTATAGCATCGCTATAATTCTCAGCAAGCGAGAGTGAAGGAATGATACGGACAGCTGCCGAGCTGAGGATACGGTAGCATCGCGCCTCAGGTGTATGGAGTTATCCTGCCTGCTCGACGAAGTTGAATTGAATGAATGCTATTGCATTCATTGAACGAATGCCATGCAGGCCAATAAGCGAGAGTTTTTGGTTCATTACATATTACTTTATTTGATGGTAAAATGCAGGTTTTGATGGTGCGTATCTTGCCTCTCCCGTTGAAAAAAAATTATGTTTGTTAAAATATCCTCTGTTGCTACCCGCTCCCTGCACACTTTCGCTCAAATCATCACCCATGATACCCCGTTCCGTTTCAATAATGTTCTCTCCTTACCCAATTCCCCTTCAATCATGTCTTTTTACGCCGAATTCCGCTCCAATCATGCCCTCTCCTTACCCACTTCCGCGCCAATCATGCCCTCTCCTTACCCACTTCCGCTCCAATCATGCCCTCTCCTTACCCACTTCCGCGCCAATCATNTGGACGTATTTATCGCTCCAATATATAATTAAAAACAAATGGCAATGCAGGTCTATCCCAAGCCTTAAGTTTCAACTATGAATGATGTTCAAATTTTCTTACAAATACTGTATATAGGGCGTGTAAATCTAACTCAGTGGACATCTTGAATGAATCTAAGGGAATAATTTGAATGAATGTTAGAGAATAATTTGAATGAATGTTAGAGAATACCTTGAATGAATGGTAGCAAGGATACGGTTGTTGACTGCACCAGCTTCCTAATTGGAGGCAGGCACTCACGCTAATCAATTCCTGCACGGACCCCGGCCCTCGTATCCAAGATGCGGACCTTGTGTTCCTAAGGACTCGCGTTGCGAGTTTGCGTTCAATAATTCCCACCCGACGTGGAGACCGTCTTTGTTGTACTAGGAAATTGCAGCGCCAGCCTACAACCTGGACTAGTTTGATCCAATTACGTGAGCCAAATCCAATAGGAAGGATTTATATTGCCTGTGGATAACGATCACGAATTTAACGTGCAATGATCGGTGAACCGGAAAACGCTGAGGCTTCAGACGGTACAAATGAGAGTAAAGGCACAATTTGTTAGACGGTAGCGCGATAAGTATTACAACCATCCAATTCAGAATTTCCAGATGAAACGGGAAATTTTGCGAACCAAGACTTGATTCTTATGAAAAATTGCTCCCCTGGACCAAAGAGTGATGCGGAAGTTTCGACGAACGAAAAAAAATTTTAACTAAATTCACAATTATCAAGTTTTGATGGAGATGAAATATCGAAAAGCGATGGGCGTTGCTCGCTGGACTGCGAGGAGTTTCTGGCCGCAGAAGATACCTTCTGCAACCTCACGCGAACAGATCCTTTGAATCCTGTAGTGGAGCTGCGAGCGGCCTAGCCTCCTGAAGTGCTTGTGTAAAGTCAAATTCAGTTACAACAACGTCAACAAGAGAACTGCTTACTGCCGCACGCCTGCGTCACTGTCAACCTGTAACGCTCGTGGTCTTCGTCGAGTTTTGATTATCCGACATACGCTTTCTGGCAATTTGGGCGGATCGGCGACTTCTTGAGTTTTGCCAACATTTGGAGATTCCCGTTGCTGATTTAGATGTACGGTGGAGCCTACCTGTACTTGACTATCGCGTTGCACATACTTGTCGGACTGCCCATACTCTACATTCAGATGTTAGTCGGTCGTGTGACCGGCAAAGATACGTACCTGCTGATAAAAGGCTTCGGAAGAGCATACACTAGTTTAGCAGTACTCATGATCCTCAATTTAGTTTTGACTCTCGCTATGGCGGTTCCATTTCTGGCGCAGATCCTGTACTATTTCATCCTGTCGTTCAACGTCGAACTTCCGTGGGCAGAATGTGACGAGAGTTGGGCTTTAACAAACTGCGTGCCTGTAGCACATCTTACGTAAGGAAAAGAGGCGCTTCTAGCAAGCAGCGGAATGTACTCCGCGGAGCAGTTCTACCTCAGGTACATCTTGAAAGTCCACAAATGGGACTAAACAGCCTACTTGGGTCCTCCCGACTTGAGTTTATCCATGTACCTACTTATTGCAATGCTCTTAACTGGCTTCATCACCTACATCTTGGAACGTCTTCGATCACGAAGGATTTTGGTCCTGGTGTCTATTCTGACTGCGGTACCCTTGGCTTGTCTTCTTGGTTGTTTCATCGCTTCTTGGTTCCTACCTGGCGCCTTGGCTGGCATTCAGTATATGTTCTCTTTCAACCCTGTGGCACTCTGGGACCCTTAACTGTGGCTTGCATCTCTAGGATAGGTAGTCATCAGTCTATGTCTGAACAGCCTCGACAACGTATCCTATGCTGTCGAAGATAGCTTGAGACTGTTGTCCCTCTTCTACACCTCTGCTCTCTTCGTGCTATTCAACGTGTTATCTAATATACTGAACAGCATGCTAATCTTTCTGATACTTGGGTTCATGGCGACGGCTATCAGCACTGACGTGAAGCATGTCGTGACGTTTGGACCGGGTTTAGTATTCGAGTCCATAACAACAGCAGTAACAATCTTGCCGAACTCGCGTCTAACTTCTGTCTTCGTCTTCGCTATCCTGGCGACCTTAATCCTGACCTCGTTGGTGCGCGGTATGTCCTATGTTGTGGTGCTCCTTCAATCCGCTTTCGACTTTCCCTACTAAACGGAAGTCTTGATGCTGCTAACGACTATAATGTCGTACCTTATAGCCTTGGTCTTCTGCACTCCTGGAGGATATTACGTGCTACAGCTGCTGGATTTCATCAGCGTTTGTGTCATCAACAACCTCATCGCCTTGGTATTCCTGGTGGCCGTTTTGTGCGTCTTCGGGGTACGCGAGTTCGTTGCCATCATTCAGGATTAAATTGGATATCGTTTACACGAATGGTTTGTAAGGCTGATCCAACTCTGGTCTATCCTGATGCCCGCCATGTTCGTCATTCTGCTGGTATGCGGACTCAGTGACTTTCAGTCGATATTCACGGACCCTGCCGTTTATCCCCCGGCAATGCTGTGGTCCGGGCGTGTTCTGATAGCGGCTTCTTTCATTTATTGCTTTGGTGGAATTATCTATGGAGTTGCTACGTCCCCAGGAAGAGGTTTAAGGCAGAAAATGCGTGCAGCTTTCAAGCGGCCTCATGAGTGGGCGGATACGGGCTCACAGGACACGTCGTTTAGTTAAGAGCGTTGGTAAATGGGGTACGTCCAGAGGCCCGTTCCCGGGTACTTACAGACCGGCATGAGGAAGTGGGCCCGTGCGGAACCTCTGAGGCCTCAGCCTTCTAGATGGTGATGGCCCTCGGTGGGAGCAAGATAGGGGGGCCTTCGTGCTGCATAATGTGCTTGCATTGGTGCAAGTTGAAATCTCTTGAGCATCCTCGCAAGTTAAAAGCATCTTCAGAATATTTTGCAGCGGAAATGTGACTGAATTTAATGCCTGAAAACTGATTCATGCTGTAAATTCGAGGAAAGTACTGCCGTATTGAAAGATGTGTTTGAAAACAGCCGTGACGAATATGTTGAAAAGTTGGCAAAATACTTGTGTATCAAAACAGTGTTAGAAATGTTTTAAGGTTGACAAAAGTGTCCACCATGGCCGCCGTTTGACACGAGGCCATTATATACCTAGATACTATTTTCTAACTCGATTTAAAGCATACATGCCTCTTCGATGTATCAATTATGTGTATACGAATAATATTTATTCAGGTGTTTTTAGCTTCAGTTACCGCCTTATTATAACTCATCAAATTTGCACTCAAATATATCTATTTTAGCTCTATTAAAAATTATTTATCTCAATTTTATTATTTAATCCTTTCTCTATGCAAGATATACATGTACTTATTTCCGAGACTATATATCAATTGTCATCAAATCAAGCTGTGCTCCCATAACATACATATATCCTGTAACATGCGCATGCGCCTTGTATAGTCATGCGCTGAAAATGCACCTACAGTCGAACTGGTATATTAACTTGTTGATGGTATATTAATAATTAGGTTGAGACTGGATTAAGCTGATGGTATATTAATAATTAGGTTGAGACTGGATTAAGTTGATGGTATATTAATAATTAAGCTGAGACTGGATTAAGTTGATGATATATTAATAATTAGGTTGGTACTGGATTAAGTTAGTGGTATATTAATAATTTTGTTGAGACTGGGTTAAGTTGATGGTATATTAATAACTAGGTTAGGACTGGATTAAGTTGATGGTATATTAATAACTAGGCTGAGACTGGATTAAGTTGATGGTATATTAATAATTAGGTTGAGACTGGAATAAAGTTCATGGTATATTAGTAATTAGGCTAGTACTGGCTTAAGTGATGGTATATTAACAATTAGGTTGAGACAGGATTAAGTTGATGGTATATTAATAATTAGGCTAGTACTGGCTTAAGTTGATGGTATATTAATAATTAGGTTAAGACTGGATTAAGTTAGTGGTGTGTTGACGACATTCAACCGTGCATCAGAGATCGCAACGCTGCTGAGATCCTCACCGACGTAAATTAAGCCAGCAAAACTACACTGTTAGAAAAATGACCGTTAACTGTATTACCGGCGTTTCAGTGGCCGGTCGGCACGTGAAAGGAAACACCGTTTCACCGTTTTTATTCCAATTTAACACCAGAAATCCGTAAAACATCTGATAAAAACGGCGAAACAGTTTATTTTCACGGGGCGACCGGCCACTAGGATGACGGTGCGACCGTTTTTTCACCGTTTTTTCTAACACGCTTTATTTAGTTCATCGCTTATTTGCTATAGAATATTAATGAGAAGATTAATTAATCAGTGAAAGTGGTTGATTAATGAAACATTAATGAGAAGAATTATTCGCTGACGCTGTGATGATGAATGTAATCAGTGTTGTTTTCATCCCAGACGCTGTGATGATAAATGTAATCAGTGTTGTTATCATCCCAGACGCTGTGATGATAAATGTAATCAGTGTTGTTATCATCGCAGACGCTGTGATGATGAATATCATCAGTGTTGTTATCATCGCAGACTCTTTGATGATAAATACAATCAGTGTTGTCATCATCCCAGACGCTGTGATGATGAATGTAGTCAGTGTTGTTATCATCCCAGACGCTGTGATGATAAATGTAATCAGTTTTGTTATCCCAGACGCTGTGATGATAAATATAATCAGTGTTGTTATCATCCCAGACGCTGTGATGATAAATATCAGCGCAGTTATAAGCAGGATGCTTATATTTAGTTCATTTCATTCTAATGATATAATGCTGATGAAACTCCGTATTTTATCGTACTCTATCTTATCATTCTGGGTCTTATTCACGCAATCTCCCTGCCTTGAATTGTAATGACACTAATTATATTGATTATGATTAAGATATTTATATCTTTATTGCATTAGATTATAAGTTATTTATACTGTATGTTATGGTAATAGTTGGTAGCGTATGTAATGATAATGGATGTTAATGTAATGGTAATGGATGATAATGGATGTTGATGTAATGATAGTGGATGTTAACGTAATGATAATGGATGGTAATGTAATGGTAATGGATTTTAAAATTTGTAAGGGGAATGTATCTTAATGTAATGGTATTGTATGTTAATGTAATGGATGTTAATTTGATGGTAATGTATGTTGATGTAATCGTACTGTATGTTAATGTAATGGATGTTAATGTAATGGTAATTAATGGATGATTATGTAATGAAAATAGATGTTAATGTAATGGTACATGTCCAGGCTGAGCAGCCGGCGGGGTGCGGCTAAAGACACGGCGTACCCCGCGTACGGGGTGACGGGGCCCAGCAGGGAGCTGTCCCCGGGGGGCGGCAACCCTGGGGGGGACCGCAGCCTCGCGCACTCGGCGCACATGTACCACTNTGTTGTTACGGGGGTGTTGTTACGGGGTGTTGTTACGGGGTGTTGTTACGGGGGTGTTGTTACGGGGGTGTTGTTACGGGGTGTCATTTTACTTGTATTCAAATATGATGTTCTCCTTCTAATACATCTTCTCGACGTACAATTTTTAGCTTTAGAACGCATGAAAAAAATAGGTAGTAACTATTCATATAATGTATAGCGATGTTCGCAATAAAATATCTTCAAGCCTGTGTGATGAATATTTTTGTGATGATGTTAGTGATGGTGATGTATGTGACGAATGTGAAATTCAATATTCATGATAACTGGAAAAAATAAGGCAGGTAGCGGCTTCAGCCACGCCAAAAATTTCTCACAATTTGCACTAGGAAAAACCTGTTAAAAATTGATCTCTTTTTAGTATCTCGGCAGGCAAAACTGTGGGGTTTGCCTTGACGGTTTACATCTTTCAGATAAATAGTTGGAACTTTGGAACCAAATAGCCTCGCACTTATTGCTTCATGTGGGTCACACTGACTCGTTTTATTACGGCGGCAAATGGCATATTATTGATACGTTCGGTCTCTGCTCTTAAGAAACTGTGGAACTATTAGGACCGTATGACCCATTCATAGTTATCAGTGTCTTTTTTCTTATTAACCCTTAACCTTATTAACCCTTAACCATATTAACCCTTAACCTTATTAACCCTTAACCATATTAACCCTTAACCATATTAACCCTTAACCTTATTAACCCTTAACCTTATTAACCCTTAACCTTATTAACCCTTAACCTTATTAACCCTTAACCTCATTAACCCTTAACCTCATTAACCCTTAACCTTATTAACCCTTAACCTCATTAACCCTTAACCTTATTAACCCTTAACCTTATTAACCCTTAACCATATTAACCCTTAACCTCATTAACCCTTAACCTCATTAACCCTTAACCTTATTAACCCTTAACCTTATTAACCCTTAACCTTATTAACCCTTAACCTCATTAACCCTTAACCTCATTAACCCTTAACCTCATTAACCCTTAACCTTATTAACCCCTAACCTCATTAACCCTTAACATTATCAACCCTTAACCTCATTAACCCTTGACCTTATTAACCCTTAACCTCATTCAACCCTTAACCTTATTAACCCTTAACCTCATTAACCCTTAACCTCATTAACCCTTAACCTTATTAACCCCTAACCTCATTAACCCTTAACATTATCAACCCTTAACCTCATTAACCCTTGACCTTATTAACCCTTAACCTCATTCAACCCTTAACCTCATTAACCCTTAACCTCATTAACCCTTAACCTCATTAACCCTTCACCTTATTAACCCCTTAACCTCATTAACTGAGTTACCCCCGCAGGTCAGGGGGAGGTGAGGCGGGGGGAGGCGGTGGGTCTGAGGCAGACAGTGAGGAGGAGGGGGAGGAGGAGAGGGACTACACCGTCTACGAGTGTCCGGGCCTCGCTCCTGTACGTTGTTTCTTATAATAAATTATAATATATTATAATTTATTGCTTTATAATATAGTATATATTATATTATATTATAGTATATTATTGTTGTATTATATTCATTTATAATTTAATAATTAGGTATCCGGGCCTCGCCCCTGTAAATTAATTGTTATAGTAAATCTTTTATAATTTATTGCTTTATATTATAGTATATTATTATCATATTATATGCTTTGATAATTTAATAATTAAGTAATAATATATTAATAAAAGTAATTATAGTAAATCATACCATTGACTAAATTGACCTGTAACGTAACCGGCATAACATCGTCAAGGTGTTAACACATCATTAGACTATTACTAATCACTATCATTAGACTATTACTAATTAGACTATTACACACATCGCTATTAGACTATTACTTACTACATATAACGCTTCATTTTGAATTTGCGGCAACTTTTTAGAGACATAAACATTATTTACCTTAACACGTTGACTTTGATTGCTTCATCTTATAATATTAATTCATTTTCTGCACTATTTTTAAATAGGGATGCCCGACGGTGTTTTTTTCGGGCAAATTCTGCGATTTCGTTTTTTTTCACTTGCGTTGCCCGGCTAAAATTTAGGATAGAGGTACATAATTACATTTTTTTAATTGCAAAAAATTTGAATTTATACACCAAAGTCTTCAAATATACCTGTATATATTGAGTTATAGGCCTTTTTTTGCCTTTTTGTCCGCGGACTTGGCCGTTTTTAGGCCTTCTGGCAACCCTGAATTATGTACCTGAAGAAATACATTTCGTTGTAAACATAAAACATATTTACCACTTCGGAGTCTACATAACTTTAATATTTATGCATAGCAAGCATAAATTTACTAGTTATGCATAAGCAAGCATAACTCTACTAGTTATATACTAGTTATATATGTTATTGAATAAACTTTACTGATATTGATGTCATGAATGTTGAACGTTATCATCACGTAGTAACATAATCCATCGTTTAGTTGTGATGATATATCATTTATCATCACATTAAGTGCTAATGATAAATTCTAATCGATTCTATTAATCCCCGCGGGGTTGTGCAGATGGGGGAGATGGTCGTGCCCAACCCCATGTACCCCCCCGAGGAGGTCACCCCCGCCTCCCCTTCCACCAAGCACGACTTCCCCCACCAGGGGGAGTACACGCAGATCTTTACCATTGATCAATGATGAATATCTCAGCATTTATCATTGATATTCATCATTAATTCGTTACTTTCAACTAGGAACTTCACGGGAAAATGCATCAAGTTTGAATTTTGATGAACTTGATGAAGACATTCATCAAGTTTACAGCAATATTGCCGGCTTTATCAAATTTGATTTTTATCAAAAAATTTTTTTATAAAATTTACCCAAAATTTGAAGGCCTCAAAACTGGCAATGAAATTGCACGACTAAACGCGAATTTTGTCAAGTAATTGAAATATCAAAACTTGTTTGTATGCTTTTTTATCGACTTCACCTATGAGCTTCCTTGTTATTGTATCAAAAACTACTCGAAATTTTATGTTAAATGCTCACCTGATTATAGTTACTCACCTATTTTGTTAACTCACCCGCTAATTAACGGGTCCGGCACTCCGTTATAGAGGCTGGACTGTGCGGAACGCCGCGCCCGTTACACGCCCGTTAGGTTAGGTTACATGCCCGTTACACGCCCGTTACATTCCTGTTACGTGCCCGTTAGGTGCCTGTTACATGCCCGTTAGGCGCCTGTTGCGCGCATGTTACATGCCCGTTAGGTGCCTGTTACATGCCTGTTACGTGCCTGTTACGTGCCCGTTACATTCCTGTTACATTCCTGTTACATGCCTGTTACGTGCCTGTTACGTGCCCGTTAGGCGCCTGTTGCCCGCACGTTACACGCCCAAAACACGTCCCCTACACGCCCCTTAATAAGTCTCACATTCAAATTATTTCATTTTATGAGCTGTTATTAACAGTCGAAATGTTAAGTAGTCACTTCAACGAACAAGTTCTTTAGTCGATCAAAAGTCATTAGATCAAATTCCATCTTAGTTAGTCAAATGATTTCATATATTTATTTTAAAGCAATAAATCATTATTTTCAAGACTGTGGTGTGTTGCATGATTTGTTCGATGGTTGATTTAGCGAGCCATTTAATACTAGTCTTTTGCCTTCACCCAGGAAAATTAATGGGTGATGTTGTCTAAATACTAACACACGTAGCAATGATACGAATGTTCTCCTTACCAAACTGGATCTGGGGCCATACTTTCAAAATTTGTTAAGTGAACGTAAGTACTTACGCTCTATTTTCTTGTCTATGATTGGTTGATTTTGCTTGAAAGGCCGTCAATGATTGGCTGATGAACTTAAGATCTCTTAACTTTTTTTGAAAGTATGGCCCCTGGATGACCCACAAAAGTGCTAGAAGTGCACTTCTATTTGAAAAAATCTCACTAATTTTTCTGCGTGACTTTACTCACTTCTTGTCGCTCTTCTCGTCCGAGCTTTCGATGTTGCACCCGCCGAACTTATCATGAATATAAAAATTACTTATATTTGATATAAAAATTATTTAATATTTTAATCACCATTGGCTTTAATAGGGCAAAATTAGTCCTTGATTATTTTTTTCACCGCGACGCATTCGTTGACGTTCCATTATGATTTAATTGTAAGAAAATTTTAAGTTCGTTACTGCGGGCAATTTGAATGAAAGCGAAATTTTTCGATGAAAACCAATAATTCTTTTGAGTTGAAATCGTCGCGCGTTGTTCATTCGTTCATCATTCATTTGATGTTCAATTGTTTGTGGGGAAATTCATGAAAGCAATGGACAAAATTACGTCTTTTTGAAATATCATATTATTAATTATTATTTTATTTTTCCTTTTCTTTATTTAAATTTTGTTAAAAGAATTCAGGATGAAATTCTAACGCGATTTGTTCAACTCAAGAAATTATGCAAAATTTGAAAAGTTTCTTTCTTTGAAGCTAAATTCACTGCATTGTATTATAATTAGCGAGTTGTTAGTTGATCTATAATAACTGGACTATATCAGATGATTACTTTCAAACAGTTTTTCGGGTCTTAGAGTAAACTTTAAAAGAGTAAATAATTCTATTTTATTATCACTTAGATTTCTCTTGATTATTTTGAGTATAGGTATTATCAATATCTAGTAATTCTCTAGCTTCCCTATACTGTATGTCTACTTATCCTAGATGGTATTAAGTTCTAGTCAAGTACTCCCCTAGTAGACTATATTATGTAGACTATATTATGTCAATCTATTCCAAACGTCTATGGCGACATATTGTTGTTTACAATATATTATCTATGGGAAGATGTTTACGTAGCAGAGTAGAGAGATGATGTCTATAATACCATATATCTATAAAAACATATATATTTATTTACCTTAAGACATGGATGTGCTTTATAAGTTAATGGACCGCTTGAAGGGGAAATATATAAGGTATACTATAGTCTATTATATGCATAGGTTATATCAGCCGCGCGACGTCCCAAACTCTGAACTTCTTTTTTATTTTTTTTTATAAAATTTTGTATTGATTTGATTTTTATCGGAGCTTCTTTTTTATTTTTATTTTGTAAAATTTTGTAATGATCTTTTTTTTTCAGAAAATTTTGTATTGATTTGATTTCTGTATTTCGCAAGATATTATTCTTAGTATTTTATATGTGAGTGAAGTGTATATTTTGCAGCCTATGTTGACAAATAGTTAACTAAAGCTACTCATGTCATTCACTCGATTCCTATTGTTGCTTCAAACTCGCTGTCGTTGCGCCATATAATTTATCTTTTTGCTATATGCCAAGAGTTTTTGCTGCTTCATCTTAAACTTCATCTGATTTTGATTTTATTGTATTCTATTTAATTTTATTTCCACTGGCTGCCACTTGCCAGCATAATTTATTTGGTTATTTAAGTAAAGATTTATCTGGCTCGTGCATCAGGCGAATTGCGTTCAATTCGACTAAACGAATTGAAAAGTTGAATTGAAACAGCGTTCAATTCAACGTTAATTCGACATCAGATGTCTTGTGATTAAAATTCTTCACCATCAGTTTTCACATTCTTAATCCGGAGGAAATTTTTTTATGAAACTCGATTTGATGTTCAAATTTGCGTATTTTATTTTTTATTTATTTTTTTTTGCGTAGTTTAGCCGATTCTCGACCCTAAAATGTTCACTGAAAATCTTTCTCGAATGTTACTCGGGCTTTTTGCGAAGTTCCAGCGTTGGCAACCAGCCCACCGCACATCTGACTTCGAATCAACGTTGAACTAAACGTTTATTAGTTGAATCAACGTTAATTAAACGTCAGTGCAACGTTGTTTGCCTGGGGGGAAAACTTTTCCCTCGCATCGTGACAGGGTATCAATACAGATGTTTTATATTGCATTCGGAATCTGAATACGTTCTGTTATCTATAATTTTAATGAACTAAAATTTAAATTATAAAATTAAATCGAGAGAAATAATTTACTGTACTTATTATTGTAATTTTCATTCAAGTCGTAATTGTGACGAGGAAGAAGAGTGCAAGGTTGGTTCAATGAAGCTGTTGCGATCAAATATCGAGGCAATGTTTTGATTTTTGCCGCACTAATATACAGATATTTATTCAATGGGAGGTAATATACAGATATTTATCCAATGGGAGGTTTGTCTTGTATTATTCAAGTTTTGTGTTGCTTATGCTGACTATACAGGCAACTTGTAGGCGCCGAGGGCGGCAACTGAAGTTTCAAAGAGGTTCAGTTCACGGAAAAGTCATGGAAGCGAAGTCACAATGTCATTAATTATTTATAATTTCAATTGAACCCTGAGTCACAATGTCATTATTTTGTGTTCTGGTGCATACAATTTGTAGCAATTGCTATTGCCACCAAATGATTCTCTAGTCTAGACGAGATCGAAAGTCAGAGGAGCAGCAAGTTCAATGAAGATGGTTTAATGTTGCAAATGAAGTACTTTTTTAACGATCAGCGGGTGAGAATATGCTAGGATATCTGTCCTCTTTGATTGGAAGACACTTGTTAGTTAACTATTAGTAACTTATTATTTGACTATAGGCCAGTAGGCCTGTCGCCGATTCTGAATATCGTTGAATTTTCACAGCTTGTCGGTCTCGAACACGCAACTCACTGCTTCAATTTTGCTGTACTTAACCGCCCGGCCTCCTCACCGATTTTACCAGAACTCTTGCATGTAGCTGGGATCGAACCCACAACTCACTTCTGAAATGTCGGTATACCATAACAAAAATGAATGGGTAATTGTCTAAATAACAACACACTTTCATACAGCAGGAGTAGAATTCGGACGCTTAATCGTTACGCAATGATGCTAGATACCAGAACTCTTGCATGTAGCTGGGATCGAACCCGCAAATCGCTCCTGAAATCTCGGTATACTATAACAAAAATGAATGGGTAATTGTCTAAATTACGACACACTTTCATACAGCAGGAATAGAGTGCGTACGCTGTACCGATACGCCCTGATGCTGGCTAAAGTGGGTCACTCATACCCACACAAGGGTAAAAAGTGTATCGATATTTGAATTAGGCTTCTCTTATTTTTCTGAGTTTACAATACACTTCCATACGAATGAGCGCAGATAAACAAAACACAATAATTGATTCTGAAACGAGCACACGAACACCAATGGAAGTCACGCATACTGAGTTAATTGCCTCGTGCTTCATCTGCCTACTCAAAGGCCAGAAATTATTAAAATATTGTATAAATTACTTATCTACGATCGTTAAAATATGAATGGTCTTAAGTTTTTAAAGGATGTAGCATTGATGCACAATTTTGAAGCTTAAATTAATGCTTTAATTACGTATAAGCGACCAACTTACCCATGCTCTGGTAAAAAAGTGAAAAATTTTCTAAGTTCACCAGAATTTTAGCTTCATTGATGTATTGCATATTCCCAAGCTCATTCACATCATTCATTTTGCCTTTGCTTTTGAAATTCTTCAATTTCATTTACGCCTTATAATTCAAGCAGTGCGAGCGCAGGGAAGTCGCTGTGGGTCACCCGCTGTTATGAGGCACTATTGACAGAATGCAAATTTTTGATCGGTTTTCTGCAGTCCAATGAAGATTTCGAGTGCCCACACCCCCACCACAACCATCCACCTTCTTGTCACAAGAAGATCTAACCATTATATTATGTACGTCGTCAAATCCGTACTAAAGTTTTTGTTTCTGAGATAAGACATTATATTCATAATGTGGATGTCGATATATGTGTAGACTTTATTCATGATGCGTGATGTTTAGTTTCGTGGATGTCGAAACCTGCATTGTCGCATTATAGGGATGAATTAGATCAACTTGTGATTCTTTATTGTTCAACTTAATTGATGAAAAGTAATCTCAATTTACATATATGAGACGGCCCTTCTACATGCGGCCGATTCCTTTTCTCAAACTCTTTCAAAGCGCCAGATTCAACCAACGCTCGTAGGCACCTACTAGAGGGCGAATGACGTTCAAATCAACTAAACGAATCCTCGTTCTTACTAGTGTTCCATTGTGTTTTCATGCATGGGGCGGTAAAAGATAACCGCACTATCGGCGTCTGAAAATAACACTAAAATGATGAGTTTTCATTCAATGTTCAGATCCACAAGCAAAGAAAACGGCGATCAGGTTTGAAGGATATTTCCAGTGTCGCATAAAGAGGTGCTTGCTAGCAATAGTCTCTGTATTCTGAACGAGTATTTACCAGGTTGCCGCTCCCGCTACCATGCTGAGTACTTATCGTCAACGATAAATTATAATTTAGTAACATCAATAGCGGAGCATATCGGATAATTAATATGCAAACACTCGGATAACGCACGAGTGTTTTTTAGTTCAACTCGGTGACAAATGTGCTCAACAGTTATTGATGTCTAATTACATGTATGATCTTCAATAGCCAAGTGGCAAAAATTACAGCGAGCTGATACGTTCACTTTGATATACTTATAGTCCTGTTAAAAACATTCTATTCTATGTGTTTATGGTAGATGAGGCAGCTGATTTCATCCTGGCCGAAGTGTCCCAATTTTTAGTGATGACATCTGGCTCATCCATCTCCAATCACAGCTCTTACGCACAGTAAAATTTCAGATTACATCTCATTTTCCTTGGCAGATTGTGAAGGAAACGACACCACTTAATTCGACTGCTCTATTAGTTGTTTGCTTCTAAATTTTTGTTCAAGTGACGACGATTGAGCAGTGCTATTTCCATTATCAGTTCTTGAATATCGTGTTATTTGACGTCATCAATTTAGAGTTGGATCAATGAGTAATTGAGTTTGACCAATAACGTTGTAATATAATTTATCAGTATTAATTAGGCGCTACAAGATCACATGGGGCATGAAAATTTCAACTGGGTCAAGGAGGGAATAATCGACATTTTTGGGAACCATTTTCTCAACGGATTTCATGAATCATTGACAAGGAAAAAAACAGTCAAACAGTAATACAATACGGATAATTTCTCATCATTATAATTCACGTCAGCTAAAAAAACATCAGCTAAAAAAACATCAGCTAAAAAAACATCAGCTAAAAAAACATCAGCTAAAAAAACATCAGCTAAAATTCTCATACTGGATTTGCTATCCATAACATCCCCCTAACAGTAAGTAATGAGATCGAGTGAATGGCAGCTTGCGACGTATCAAGTGGAAGATGTCAATAAGGTGAGAACTCAACACGATATACACGCATAGAATGAACATCCCTAACACTTCCATCGTTCAAGATTGAATAATTTAACGCTGCTGGCATCGGTGAATACCAATCTAGCATTCTGCATTTTTTACCTCACAAGCATCGCTCCGAATCCCGTTTTCTAACTATTTCAATTAATGAATTTGACGCGTGTACAAGCCTGAGCCGTTCCTGAGTGGCGGAGTTCGAAGTTCCTAATTAAGTAGGTATAAATTATTGACAATTGCAAGAACGTCATTTTACTTCACTCGCATCATTGAAATAAATTAAATATGATAAAAGCTTAATAGCTGGCATTGGTAGGAATAATCAGACCTATGCAGAGGGCTTGTAGACGCCTTCGTCCTCCAGCAGGTTGCAGAACGCGGCGACTCGTTCCTGCGTATCCACGTCCTGCACATCAACGTATTTATTAATTTTTAAGAAAAACTAACATTTAAAATAATCAAGCAACTAACATTTTGCAGAATTATGATTAATATTGCTAAGCCTTGATGTTGAATAATCCCTGCTACTATCGTTTTAAGTAATCAGCAGCAAAAAGCAGGGATCGTCACGCCTGCTGCTATTGTTTGTTTTGTTGTCCCTTAAATAATCCCTGCTACCATCGTGGTAGCTGGTAGGTAATAAATAGCAAAAGGCAGGGACCATCACGCCTGCTGCTATTGTTTGTTTTGTTATCCCTTAAATAATCCCTGCTACCATCGTGGTAGCTGGTAGGTAATAAATAGCAAAAGGCAGGGACCATCACGCCTGCTGCTATTGTTTGTTTTGTTATCCCTTAAATAATCCCTGCTACCATCGTGGTAGCTGGTAGGTAATAAATAGCAAAAGGCAGGGACCATCACGCCTGCTGCTATTGCTTGTTTTGTTATCAGTAACATTCCAAGCTATGAAGAAATAACGATATACACGCACCTTCATGACGCGCATGGTGTCCAGGAGACCCAGCAGCTTCTTGACGCCTACGAAGACCTCGCCGTGCGTGATGTGTCTGCACACCTCGTCCACCTGTGGGCAGGTCATTAGTGAGGTCAACATGAGGTAACGTACAGGTCATTAGTGAGGTCAACATGAGGTAACGTACAGGTCATTAGTGAGGTCAACATGAGGTAACGTACAGGTTGGTAAGGTCATTCACTCATTGGTATGGTGCAGGTCATTGGTGTGAGGGGTAAGGCCATTGATTGAGCATTCGAAGAGAGATTTCGCTATGAAGCATTTAGTTGATGCATACCGAAAGAATCACAGCATAACTAGGATGGATTACATCTAAACAATCCTTAATGTTATAAACGCCCGAGATCATGGCACCCAAGGAATTATGGTTATGCTGCCTGGCATCATAATTCTGTCCCTGATTTTATCACCGATTTGTGATGCTTTCTATACATTTCAATTTTCATTCGCGATCAGTTTCTCTGAACATTCAAAGTTACATACACTTATGTCAATGGCTTCAATTAAAAAATATTTTTATACAAATCTCGATTACAGATTTACTTAACTCTTCCATATTAGCGAAATGACTTTTCACACTACTTGAGAAGCTATTCACCTATCATCCTCCATCACGAATTCAGCAACTCAGAAGAAATTCAGTATCAAGCCCAAAGGTTGAGTTACACATGCTACAATTGCCTCTTGCAGCCACCTATAATGCCCCAACCGAAGCCCACTTATCAAAGATCACAAAACAGACGCTCAGCAACATGTCATGTCCCGTCCACTACTNCCAGCACCTTCCTGACGTCCTCCACCTCCCTGATGTAGGGCACCTGCAGCACCTTCATCACCCCACAAATAAGTCACTAGGATCACATCAGCAGAAGACATGGCCTGGGACTCCTCCAGCACCATCCTGACGTCCTCCACCTCCCTGATGTAGGGCACCTGCAGCACCTCCGTGAACATCGGCAGCAGCCCCAGCTCCTCCAGCACCTCACGCCTCTTGCTCGTGCAGATCACCAGCAGCCTATGACCCTGAATGGTGTACTTTGGTATTATAAAGTTGGTATTCTACTATTGGAAAACTTTATAGAAAAATGTCATCCAAATGATTTAGCAGAACATAACCATATGAGCAGAGCCACAGTTTACCTGCGGAGGTGGACACGACAGCAGCCGGCGCATCAAGTTCAACACATAGGACTCGCACTGCCATTCTTGTGAGCAGTGTCCTATCAGTCTTTCCAGGTCGTCTATGAAAATGCAGCTCAATGGTGACTTGTATGCACTGCTGAATATCTGAGAGGAAGAATATCTTTAGTCAAATGAGTAAGCAGAAATAAGATAAACACAGCTTAAATGAAAAAATGAAAAATGTGGGAAGAACTTCAGAGACAAATGACCTCAATCAAAGTTGGCGTCAACCAGTCTTAACTACAGCAACAGCAGCCTTTCTACAAGATTCATACCTAATTTCATCAACATATAGACGTAACTGGTGAAATGGATACATGGCATACAAGTTCACTTCAAGAAGGAACAAACAATTTGTTCCAATGCTCATTACCTTAAGACAACACACACCTTATTGATATGCTGGCACTTTTCTGAGCCATTGAACCCAATCATCTGACGAGTGGTAATCACTTGGATGCATTCAAAGCTGCTGTTCTTGGCAAGTTTTGCGGCCAGGGTCGTCGTACCCGCCAAATCAGAGCCATGAACAAGCATACAGTGAAGATTGCTCTTTGTCGAGTAACTGTAAGTAAACGTCATGTACAGTTGTTGAGTGACTAGAAGTAAAAATAATGACTTTTATTATAACATAATTCTTCAACTGGACAGATTTCCTCAATGGCATTGCTAACAGCAGGTTTCCACCATTGGCTTGTATCCCATAATTTTCAAGGAGTTAATAAATTTACACAGTTTATGGACAACATAAGATTTATAATCAGAACAGTTTTGTTCATATTTACACTATGGCTTGAATGTACAAAGATCTGCTAACAGACAAAATAAAGTTAAAAAATTATTAGGACAAATAAACAATGAGAGCTGGGAGACAACTTTACTTTCTCAACACATTGCTTCATCTTGCACTACATTATTTCATTTATTATGAAATTCTCAAATTGAGGATTTATATTGATTTTCCATTGGTCCTAAGCATTCTACAACAGGAATAATATGTATAATGTGTCAATAAATCTGAGCCAGCACAGTAAATACATTTTGAAAAAAAAAAGTGTCAAATACCTAGTTGAAATGGGACATATATGTAGTCCAGGGTTGCCACATGTTTTTTTTTTACAAATTCTGCAATTTAGTTTTTTTCAATGGTGTTGGCCAGCTCAAGTTTATAATAAGAGTACTTTCTAGTGAAATTTAAAAAACTGTACAAAGAAATAAATGAAATTTTTACACCGGACTCTACACATATATTAGTATATATAGTTATAGGCCCTTTTTGCTTGCAGACTTGGCTGTTTTTTAGGTCACCTGGCAACCCTGAAACATGTAGCACTATGTCCTGGAGAAATACACCTTGGGTACACATATGTACCACTTCAGAGTCAACGTATTAATCTATTTGGATGTAAAAAAAATGTTGAAGGAATAATTGCCCGATGGAGCTCAGAGCTTTTAAATGACATGAGAACTTCCCTCATAATTGCATGCATGTGAAGTAGAGGGTGGCTCATAAACAAAATTTTCTAATTTCATAATACTTGACATTTATAAAACTGCTACTGCTTGTTATACAAGGTGTACAAGATTTCAGGTACATAGGAAAATATTCAGAGATTATATACATCATTACTCTGAATTTTCAGATATTTAAATATTTCTTAATCTCACCCTAGGACACATGAATTTATTTTTAGCCTTGAGATTTCAATACATTTATAGGTTACCATCAATATAGAAATCAGAATTCACTCTGATTCATGAACAATAACAGGTTGAACATTTTGATAAACTAAAAAAATGTTAATTTTTAAGTAAAATATAATGCATACTGCACATGCTAAAGGTATAGGGCATTTGTTACACTTGACATATTTTAATTTAATTACAATTTGTTAGCATAAATATAAAATTACTTATACAATATTATCAAAACCCTACAGCCTACAATTGTGCGAAAGCTGCAAAATTTTTGGTTAGAACAACTAAAACAGCTTGATTTGTAAACAAAAATAGGCAAATGAATCCCTATTGCTAACCAGTAAAAAATGAAATAAAAACTAAGTAAATAAGAAACTCGGAAACATCAATGCTAATTATATCAAACAGGAAAATTAATTACATATAGTAATACATTGAAGAAAAGCAAAATTATGATGAATAACTATCACACTGAGAGGATCTGCTCACCAGGCATTCTGGATGAAATTGAGGCCATCCGCCAGCACGTTGTTATTGTGGCCGAGCGGGATGATGCCCCCTTTGGTGAACTCATCAAGTTCATCACTTGACAGGCTGGGCAGATTTATGTCCTGAAAATTGATAGCATAGAGCTTAAGCTCCACCTAATGAAAGAGCTTGAAGTTCAACATCATCTTAAGAGAGAGCATGAAGTTCTAAATCATCTTAATGAGAGAGCATGAAGTTCAACATCATCCTAAAGAGAGAGCATGAAGTTCAACATCCTCCATAAGAGACAGCTCAAAGTTCAACATCATCCTAATGAGAGAGCATGAAGTTCAACATCATCCTAATGAGAGAGCATGAAGTTCAACATCATCCTAATGAGAGAGCATGAAGTTCAACATCCTCCTAATGAAAGAGCTTGAAGTTCAACATCCTCCTAATTAGAGAGCATGAAGTTCAACATCCTCCTAATTAGAGAGCATTAAGTTCAACATCCTCCTTATAACAGAGCAGCAAATTCAACATCCTCTGAATTAATGAGGATGGAATTCAACATCCTCCTGAGGAGACATCAGGAAGTTTAACATCCTTCTAATGAGAGGTGAAATTTTACATCCCCATCCTGACATTCTCTCGTTTTACTTCCTCATCTCCTTGTAAAGAAGATGAAATGTTACTCTCTCTTTAATTTCAGCTAGGGGGTGGAACTTTACATACTCAGAAATCACAATGAAGTTCTACTTCCTCACATAGAAAGATGAAGTTTGCTACAGTGACACTATACCAACTCCCACATATTATTACTACTTTACATATAAACCTAAGGATTGAGATAATAGAAATTATATATACAAGAATGAACTGAGAAAACAATGCTTATTTTTTCCCTTCAGTAATTTTTTTTTTCAATTTGAATGTATTGTGCAAAGAAACACACTTGATACCAGCATACAGCATGTGATGCTTGGGCTGTGGGATCTCTATCATTATTAATAGATTCATATTGGAAGACACTGTCAAATAAGGGAATAATAATGATAGAATTTTGCTATTGATATAAAAAGGAAAGCCACAAGTCATTAAACATTCCATTGAGAGATGCAACAGCTTTATTTTGAAGCATAAAACCAACATAAATTTCAACAAGAAGTAAAAAATATTAGATATTTATGCATGCTTTATTGGACAGTAAACAAACCCAGAAATATCAGATATTTGAACATTATTTACTGGAAAGTAAAGTAACCATTAAAGCAAATATTACATCAGCTGCAGCAAATATTAGATATTTATACATTCTTTATTGCAAAATAAACAAACCTAGGAATATTATATATTTATACATGCTTTATTGGACAATAAACTAACCCAGAAATATTATTTTTTTATACATTCTTTATTGGACAATAAACTAACCCAAAAATCAAACGAGGAAAAAAAATTAAATAAATTATAATTCTTCATTTGTTGTTGAAGAATTACAACAAAGACTAACCTAATAAGAAAAAAGACTTGTCTAATAAGGAAAAGACTGCAGCAATAATTTCATAAAAAATATACACTGAGAAAAATAATATCAAGAATAGTTATAGATCAAAAGCCATAGAAAACTCAAGAGACATGCAGTGGAAGAACTAATATGAATGGATAAGAAAGTGCTTGTAAGTGCTCCATGGGCAGAATTTCTCAATGTTAATAAGAGATAAATCATTTGTAGAAGCTGAAATTTCAGTAATACCAAAATTCATAATATGGTCCTCTGTCATCACCTTGGCTGCCATTTGTAAAATATGGCTTGGATTTGGTAGCTTGGTAAATGCTTCTGTCCTTGCTTCCAGTTGTGCAAGGTTTATAGCAGTTGATGATGACAATAATTCCAAAATGATCTTCTGGAATTATTATGCTGAACTGAAATATACAAATGGTACATAGTCACATTACTCACATAATAATCAAGGCACAAGGAAGGTGTAAAATGCAAAGAAGTTCAATTATTATTTATTACCCAAGAGAGCACATTATGAGATGAACAAAGGTAGAAATAACAGTAGAATCAACCTTTGTTTTGTACAGCTGCAGCCCTGCAGGAATCATCAAGGTGCAAAAACCATCAAAATAATATAGGTAAAAACATACTTTTGGAGCCATGTTGATGACCTAAACATCAATTAGGTAGCTTTTGCATGCAAGGAAAGTTGCCCAAACTTACCCAAAGATACAGCAATAATTCTGATTTGGTCAGTAAACTGTCCACCAATGGCTCCTATTCAGCCAAAAATGAATAAATTAAATACGTGAATAAATACAAAAAATATGATTTTACTTTATTCATTCAAATGATAATTTGTTCATTCAAAATTTCAATTACAAAAATTTAAATTGATAATTTTATTCTATAGGCAAATATTTGAACATCATTTAGGTACTTCACCAAATTTCATTAAAGTACTTATAAGTAAAGAGATAATACTACCTATCTTACAGAAATAATTTGACTGAGAAAACAGAAATAGAAGGATTCATGCAAACAAATATTGATGCTTATAATGAAAGAGCACTGCACTTTCATTGGGGCACCTGTGACCTGGCCCATGCAATTACATCTTATAATAGCCAGCCAGCTAGCTAATATGAGGCATTAGGCAATCACTTGAAAGAAGCTCATTAGCTCAATACTAGTCAATATGATGCATACTACAGTCCAAAAACATTACTTTCTAGTTTAAAATTAATCATTATTATTAATCCTACAATGCCCCTCACCTTAACTGATGACTTCATCATACCAACTTGTCTTTATTTTTCTTATTCTTGATAATAATTTCAAATAATAATTTCATACAATATCAACTTGTCTTTTCACATTCATAAGTCATAATCATAACTGCTATTAACTGGTTCGACTTCGCCCTAGGAATATTTATCCAGTAAAAATGGCAGAGAATAAAACGCTAGACAATTTTGACTGTCAAGAAAAATAGAAATGATAACTGCTATGGAGAACCATCCTTTTCAAGTTATAGCTAGCCTATACACATGGGTGACATGGCTATGCATATCTACATGATCTGTTTCTGTTGTCTTATTCTTAATATCAATCAAATTCCGAACTAACGCGTTCACCGCAATTGAACTATATGAAGAATTTTTTTAAATTGTTCTTTCATTTAAAAATGTTTTCTTTGATTCCCGGCCCGGCAGATTCATACCAAGCTACGGTACTTCAGTTGTACTTGGCAATAATTGACGAGCTACGGTGAATACTGCCGAGTCACTAATTAGTAAGTGATCATTACTCAATATAACTCTTCCTAAATACAACTCACAATCATTTCAGACTAAAAATATATAGAAAAAAGATTCATGAAATGTTTGTACTTGCCTTTTTTGTGCCTTGAACACGTAATCGGTGCAGACATGTGCGACGTTTGGTCAAAATGACCCCATTACGGTGATTACCCTATTGACATAGACTGCGCTTGAGAATCCTAAAGGAGGGACTGGGAAGGTATTTTGCTTAATTGATCCGTCTCGGACAAATTTACGGCCGGACTCGCGGCCGGTGTCACGGCGCCAGTGGACATGGAATATCTCCCAAAGTAATGAACGCAGCTCGATGAAACTTGGTACACGTATTTACTAGGACCTAACAGTGATGTTTAGCTAGTGAAAAAATTATTTAATTCCGCCTTCATTCGTGGGTTACGTGACGATACGCGCCGAAATTCGAAGTGAACAAGACATTTCTTCCGAAGTAGTGAATAGATTTGAACGAAATTTTGAATATAAGTTCCAAACTATCCAACGGTGATGTTTAGCGCTCGTGAAATTTTTTTTATTTTGCCTTAGTTTGCGATTTTTTTATTTCACTCTCATTTGTGAATTTAACAGTAATACGTGCTTCAATTCGCAGTGAACAAGAAATGTGCTCCGAAGTACAGAACAGATTTGAACTAAACTTTGTATATTAATACAAAACCTCCCAACGGTTATGTTTAGCTCGTAACAATTTTTACCATTTTGTTTTTGTTTGAGACTTATACGGCTATACGTATACCGTATACGGCTCTTGGTCAATGCAAGTTTAAGCCAAACCCATGGTTTGAAAACCATTGAATAAGGGTTTTTCGGGGTTTGAAGCGAAACCCTTAAGCGGTCTGGATGACGGCCGTTTCTCCGTATATCCATATGACTCGCGAACGAAGGCTAAATCGAATAAATTGTCACGAGCTAAACGTCGCCGTTTGAAGGTTAGGTACTCATATGCAAATTTTCGTTCAAATCTGTTCTGTATTATAGAAGAAATTTCTTGTTCACTGCGAATTTAAAAGCACGTATTGCTGTTTAAATCATGAATGAGGGAAAAATGCAAAAAAAAAACTCTCGAACGAAGGCAAAATCTGAAAAATTTTTACGAGCTAAACATCACCGTTTGATAGTTAGGATTGTATGTTCAATATTTCGTTCAAATCTGTTCAGTACTTGGGAAGAAATGTCTCGTTCACTTCGAATTTCGGCAAGTATCGCCATATAACTCACGAATGAAGGCGAAATTAAAAAAATTCACGAGCTAAATACAATCGTTAGGTCTTAATAAATACGTTTTCCAAGTTCCATCGAGCTAGATTCATTACTTTGGAAAGATATAAATTGTTCTCTGAATTTATGGAGACCAGCCGCGACTCCGGCCGCAAAATTGTCCGACACGTGTAATTGATTATACCGGTTTGTGCCAAGGATCGCGGGCGTCGATGTTGTCAAATTACAGCAGCCTGCAATTTTAATGCCTTATCAAGAGCTACTTATGGAATTAAATTTATTGATATTCATAATTATATCCATTTAGTGATTCAGTTAGATGGTCGATAATTCATTACTCGCTATATTCAGACATAGCAATTAACATGGTTAAAAGCTCTGATCGTCATAAGTATAACTAAAAACCTATAATAACCGACACATTCTCCTTATCGCACTGTTTTACATCGCATTAAAATTACATAACCCTAGTTAAAATAATTATATTTAACAGTATCTGAGCGACGGGTATTCGATTATGCAAACCACTTGAGCTTCAGTTGGGTGGTTGATCTTACATAACGCGGTGACGGTTGTCTATCTCCTGTCTGTTCTTGCGAACTGGTCTATTCTTGGTTCCTTGCATCAGCTGATTACTACCTAATTTATGTGGCATTTATGTAATATTTTTTTGATTACTACCTAAGACCCGCCACTTTTCTTTATCAGGTGTTTCCACTCACTACGGAGAAAAAGTAACTTTACCCAGGAAAGCTACTTATATGACGTATGAAAGCAACAATTAATGTGGCCCTGACTGCCTTGCCACCTATAATAGCCTCCGATAAAGCCAGCTCACCTGCCCCTGTCGCCCAACAAGTGAGGGTTGTCGACATTTCAACCAACCCTTTTGACAAGTTTTGATGCAAGTGAAGCCTGGTAAATTTAAGTCATTTTGCCGCAATTCAAGCATGGGTTATTATCGGTGAAAGAGCTCGAACACTGGCATTGTTAAAGATGGACAGACAAACGATGCAGACTTATCTGACGATGCGCTCTGTTGAGGCGCGATGACACGCAGAGTGAACACGACAGATCGAAATCATGGTTACTAGTTCAACCATGGATCGAAACAATTTTCGCTGCGGACTGCGCGTGAGGGTCAGTTTGCAGGCTACATTCACGGGTCGCTGCACTGGATTATTCTATCAGGATTTATTGATGCATTTTGAAGAATTGCGAGGATTTTTCGTGCCTATCCGAAGAATTCGGAAAAAATTGTAGGTGAGCAGTCATGCGCTCGATTCCTAGCGCTATGCGCTGGATAGATTCCACGTTCGAACGACACTTGAAGGCACTCGTGTTCTGTATATATCGGGCCAGAAACAGATAACCAAACTATCGGTGTCACATTCTGTGAGATTGTTATCTCAAGGTTCAATAAACAAAAGATCTTTACAAGTCTAATTATCCTAACTATTAGGCAGAGTGGCGCATAAGAGTTATCTGAGAGCAATAATGAGAGTAGCGACGTAATGAGAGGGAGTCGCGAGAGGAGAAGGACTCCGCTGTGCCCTAGAGGACGGACAACAATACTTACAATTAACACCAATGAATAAATAATCTGACTATATTAGCACGATATAATCTTCACAAATAACAAATATAGAAAACAATAGTTGACCTCGTCAAACTCATACCTTAGAGTCGTGCTCTGCAGCCTAAGTAGCTCAGACCACCTCGCAGGGACATACAGGACGAAGTGCTTCTAATTCTATGACTAGGCTCAAAGAAAGGTTGCATGACTGTCAGTAGTACGGAATGGGCTTACAATACTACACATTCTAAAATCAATTTATTACTTGCGCGAACAGATAGATCCATGGTTGAATTAATAAGTATTAATTCAACCATGGATAGATCTACGTAAACAGAACTCGACGGAAGTTGCTCAGGTTTAAACAATGTTTCCACACTCGATCGACAATTCTATACGGACTCGCCTGCGGACTCGCGCAACTGGGACACTCATAATTTCTTAAATACTTGACGGATCTGTATGAATTTTGGAATGTGAGTATTAATTATCGATACGCTGCCGCAGGAATTATTACAGCATTCTACATGAATTATTTTTTAATTAAAACCAATAAACGTATTTTTTAAGCAACTGGGACACTCATAATTCCTTCAATACTTAACGGATCTGCATGAATTTTGGAATGTGAGTATTAATTATCGATACGCTGCCGCAGGAATTATTACAGGTTTTTGCATGAATTATTTCCTAACCTAACTTAACCTAACCTAACCTAATAATAAGTCATGTAAAAATCGTATGAAAGCAACACAGCACTCTGCGAACGTGCTTGTTGCAGCATTAAACGAGAAAAGTATCGTACAAGTAGTAGTATAATGGTTTGCTAGCGCTTCAGCTATCAAGCTATTTCGCAACGGAGGTCAAAAGATACCATTGCCAGCGAGGCGAAAGGTCTAAATTATTCAAAATCTCAAATTAATCTTCACCCACAAGGGGTGGAAGGTCTCGGATGTCCAGCCCGCTGAAGCTGGCTCGAAAGAAGCAGCGTTAGCATCTCAAAGAGACGAAGTGACAAGGAGGGACAGGTGAAAAGCAACAGAACCGAAGACACTCGAACAAGAGGTCGCTTACACGGGAGACAGAGAAGGGAAACGCCCGCACGAGAGAGACAGAGAAGGGAAATTCAAGGAATCCTTCCTGCATAATAACTTAACCCCACAACTGAGACCTGCAGTCAGACACCGCGAGCTCAGCGGTGGGGCGCTCAGGAACAATCCCCCTAGGAGCGCGAAATTCCTTTGGACTTCTGACGAGCACAGACACGCGTCAGAAGTCCCCCCTGAGGGTAGAGTATCGTACCGTAAGATGGATAGTTCTTTCTCATTACAACGTAGGTCAGCTCTCAAGAACGTAACAAACAGTGGAAGGTTTCAACTCGTGTCGGTCCAATATATTTCATCGAAGCCTAAAGAACGCATGGGTAAAATAAAATATCAAGTAGATTTCTCATATTGGATTTTCGAAAGACATAACTTTTTCCTGCAGAATTGGAACATTTTTACCAAACACCACACCACGCAGAAGTTAACTAAGATATTTGAAATTAGATGCGAAGCCACACGTAACACTCGTAAGTTATTTATCTATTGAAGCACAATGGACACAAGTGAAGCATGAGAGACGCTGCACAACACAGTACACAAATGATGGATATTCAACAGTACAATATTCGAAATATATTCAACAGTTCGAGCAACTGACGTTTCTCAAGCCGGTGGCTGGAAATTCAGATGTCTTATTGGATCGAACTACGGAATTACCCTAACAACTAATAATATCAGTTAATAACTCCTTGCGACGCATAAGTGGAAGAAGTTAGTTAGGAGGGTCAGAGCAAATATTTTTCTCAAAAATAATCGTCATTACATTTTTTTATTACACAGGCATGCCTGGAGCTCTTCCTATATATTAGTAGTTCAATAAATGAATCAGGACGCGTGTGCAGACCCGAGGATAGAAAGCACATGGATATCAAAGGTAAGCAGGCTACGTTAACGAAGCACTGATAAGCCAGAAGTCGGACGCATGTGAAGTGAGGAGTGAGATATATTTTAATTATTTCATAAATGAAAGTCATATCAAACAATACTTTAGTGAAGTAATGGCGGGCATGTCATTGCATTGATTGAATTTGCAGTGAGAGATGTTGTATCATTTATTATATAAAATAACAGACGTGTCCTCTTGTATACCCAATATTCGCATTACGCGAAACGAGTTGTTTCGGAACCTTTCCTCCACATTAATATTTCATTTTAGACTAGGGAGTCAAGTTTGTGAATAATATGAGAATTTTGTACTGAATTGCTACGTCAAAGCCTGCAGTGCGCTCAACTGTATGTTAATGAATTGTCGGTGACTGGAATGGAGGCGATTCCGGATAATAATCAATGAATACTTAAATAAAGATGCGTAAATAAATGCCAACATTCATGTACAAGATTCATTCAAGTACCTATAAGATTCACTTAACACGCAACACTTTTCTACAATGAATTGTCGAGATATCCATCAGAATATTAAAAAATAAGTTATGATACAAAAAATGAAAGAAAACCCTTGTGATGAACATTGGAACTTCTAATAACATAACATAGTGATGTCGGCGCTGAAGTGTAGGCCTGATGTGGCCTGTCGCCGATTCTTTTCCTTTTCGTGCCTTGTTCATAGATCTAAACTCGTAACATTTGACCGGATCTTTTCATGACTGGCGATAGTTTGAAGTAGCTACTAGACTTCTGTCCGGTCATCTTCTATGACCATCTAGATTATAATACGTCACCATCTAATAGCTTGTTCTGTACCCACATGGTAGAGTCACGCCTAGTGACGTCATCCCTGTTAAGGACTATATATAGCCAGAGCAGTGCATCGCTCGTCAGTTGTAGCGGTACTGCCTAGCCGTCATCTAGCTAGCCGCTCCTCCGGCACATACTTGTGCTGTACCTGTCAATCCCCGTCCTTCTGTACTCACCGAGCCAGGTTATTATTATAATAGTTCTAGCGTTAATCGTGTTTCACTTGTCCTGCCTTAGTCATACTTGGAACAATAGTACCCAGACCCTCAGTACAAATCCATCAGGTGGTCGCAGAAACAATAAGTGGCTGATAATGCAGATATCAGGCCGATAAGGGGAGATAAGTGGCTGATAATGCAGATATCAGGCCGATAAGGGGAGATAAGCGGCTGATAATGCAGATATCAGGCCGATATGGGGAGAGAAGTGGCTGATAATGCAGATATCAGGCTGTTATGGGGAGAGAAGTGGCTGATAATGCAGATATCAGGCCGATAAGGAGAGATAAGCGGCCGATAAGGTATATACATGGCCGATAAGGGTAGATAAATGGTCGATAATGCAGATATCAGGTCGATAATGCAGATATCAGGCCGATATTGGGAGATAAGTGGCTGTTAATGCAGATATTGTTGCCGGCGCGTGGATGCGGGTGGAGTGTGAAGGACCCACTTTGTCTCTGGCAACCATATGATGTCTATAATTGATTTGGTGGAAGAATAAAACAGTGCTACATATAAAGTATACTAGATTATGGGTTGTCCGTTCACAGCCGAGTGGTTATACAATATTGACGGTAAAATTGAGTTAAATAAGCAAATTGAAACACCCAAATTCAGATGTAAATTCAAATGTAAATTAAAGTGTGATATAAGGAGCATGAGAAACAACAAGCAGTAACTGCACAGAAGAAATACCTAATCAATACACACGCTATGACATATTAAAAGCATAAAATAGTATCATTAATAAATAACACGCAGCATTCAAGTTCAATTTAGTGCTGATCAAGTTAAACTATGAGGGGAATAATTATGTTCCAAAATCCTAAATTAGCCATGCTCCCTCTAAAAGAATATTCACAATGAAATAGGAATTAAACTGACAAAAAATAATAATATACAAACACTCGTTTGGAACCAAAGGAATGAGAAGCAATTCATGAGAACTAGTAAACTAAAACGATAGTAACCAATTTTGAATCGTGGAACATAAATCGATTTAACACTTAGCACTCTGAGATAAAATGAACACATTTGCAATCAGAGTCTCCACTATTTACAATCTGAAGAATTAACCAATAAAAAAAAACCAACCTAAATACTCACCCAAGCATTAGGGTCTGGCAGCACAAGCCACCAGTATAAAATAGGCCGCTTGGTGAAGGACACCACAGAACTAGGGTCCTAAAACGGGATCATCTTAATATGAAATTAGCACGTTGCAGATTTGCTTTGTGGCGAAAGAGTAATCCCCGGTTACAATATCAGGCAAATAAGAGGATATAAGTAGCTGATAATGCAGATATTAGGCCGATAAGGGGAAGCGGCTGATAAGAGAAGATACGTGGCCCATATCTGTACTAGTGCACGATGTTCAAGGGCACGACAGATGAGAAGCAGTACACGTTCAGACGAAGGAGATAACGCAGATAAGCTTGACACAATTGATTGTTAAGCACGCACGCTCACATGCACACGAATGGAAGCCACGCACCACGAGTCGCGTCGTTCGTACATGCCGTTTGTGAGACACGAACCCGACTTTCAGAGAGTTGATGAAAATGGGTAACTTAATTTAAACCACAAAAATATCTAATGTATACACCCCAGAAAAATAACAATGAGTGTTAAAGAGATCATATTTAACTGTAGATTAGTTCTCAGGTTGAACAACTCTCTGTAGCTGAACAATTAATTATAAAAGATAAGTGAACGCTACTACGATTTCCAAGCAGACATGAATGCAGAATATGAAAAAATCAAGGAGCAAATAATTGAGTTCCTGAAATTTCTATGCTAGACAAACTAGCAACTTTTTCAGCTTTTAAGTATCGCTTCAACAAGCCTCAAATACAAGATGATTTATAATCGTGATTATTCGTCTTAATATTTGAAATAAATTCTCTTTCATTGCAAAATAAAATCGGAAACATTTTTTTGAACAAGTTGTTGCAACTAAACAAGTTTCCTGACTGAGGAAGAGCAATTGATTGACCGAACTAAATCTTGAGTAACTAAAAGTTCATAATACGGTGCTAAATATAGGATTCTGCAACTAAAGGTTGAAAATACAAGGGTGACTAGAGGATTATGTAACTGAAGGTTCAAAATACGGGGCTAACTATAGGATTCTGCAACTGAAGGTTGAAAATACGAGAAAAGATATGAAATACAGTGAACCATAGCCATCGCAAAATTTTAACTATTACTGAATTATTGATGAAGTAAATCTATATAACAATAAAAAAGTAGTCTGTTGTCAGAAAATGGTCAGCAGAGTTAGAAACTGCCAGTTAGCAAACCTGGGAATAACTGCAACACAGTTATCCCTAGGAGCATGACTGCCACTCTCGCAACATTGACGCCTGCCAGCCCCTCAAGAAGGCCTCAAGAAAAATAGCTGCTGATATTACAATAAAGTAGCAGTACTTGCTACCAACTCGCAGTGCTGTTAACTTTACCTTTTCAGTTGTAATCCTATCTATAATAATTACTAATAAGTAAGTACACGTCCTATCATTTATCCCTGTGATAGTTATAGGAAAATTATTAAATTACCTCAGACCTTCATGAAAGAACTATATTAAATAACGACACAAACTGATTAATCTATCAAACTTAATAATAAGGTTGTCACTGAAAAGACAACAAGACACATCAAGCCCCAAAAAGCCAAAGGCACACGATCTTCATTACCACTAAAGTTTTTCTTCTTTTATTCAAAACGAAATACCAAATAAGATACGAGATGTCTATAACAACCACTATATCTATCTAAACTCCTATTTTCATGTATATGACCGATGCTATTCAAATATGCTATGACTCCTATGACTGAGCACCAGCGACCGGTGTCATCCTGGCTTCTTTGTTCCATTTCAAATCCATGCCAACCCCAGCGACTGCCACCATCGAGGGGCATTGAAGAGCTAAGCATCTCTTCCTTGTTGGCAGTGGGGCCATGGGTTAGGTACTCTACATAGCTTGGTCCTATTTTCTCAAAAGATCAAATGTTCTGCACTAGATTCCTGTTTCAAGCTCTCCTACATAAATATGCATCCTCACACCTGGGTCACTGAAGCAGATTCTGATAGCCTCTGGATAGCAGATGCTACTCAAACATGCATTTTCGACACACATCGTCACACTTATAGCACGGATGGATCTTTCTCTGTTAATGCCTGCGTGGAAAATGACTTTTCAAGTTCCCATTTGTACATGCAAGCATAATCACACTAAGAGCACTGTAAAGGATTTTCTATAGAATGCTTCCTAAGAAAATGTTTTTTCAAGGTTCCTTTTATGGCGCAAGCATAATCACACTCGGTGCACAAAAAAGGTTTTTCTGTCGAATGTTTGGCAAGGAAATGATTTTTCAGGTGATGTTTTGTGGCACAACTATAATCACACTCGGAGCACTGAAAAGGTTTTTCTGTAGAATGCTTCCCAATAACATGTTTTTTCAAGTTACCTTTTTTGGCGCAAGCATAATCGCACTCAGTGCACTGAAAAGGTTTTTCTGTAGAATGATTTGCAAGGAAATGGTTTTTCAAGTCTCCTTTTACGGGGCAAGCATAATCACACATGGTGCACTGAAAAGGTTTTTCTGTTGAATGTTTGTAAAGAATATGAATTTTCAAACTTCCTTTTGTGGTGAAAGAATAATCACACTCGGTGCACTGAAAAGGTTTTTCTGTAGAATGCTTCACAAGAAAATGCGCTTTCAACTTTTCTTCTATAGAGCAAGCATAATCACACTCATGGCACTGAAAATGTTTTTCCGTTGAATGTTTAACAAGAAAATGTCTTTTCACATTCCATTTTTTGGAGCAAGCTGTCGTGAATGCATAAATCAACGTACAGAGATGATTTTGGTACCGTTGGATAGAGCAGAATGTCAGCTTTAAGATGAGACTAAAAACCGGAAAAGCCAAAATTCAAAATGTTACACCAGACGCTTCCCTTAAGAAGAGTATGTAGGTCACATAAAGACTTTTTTATTTATGAACGGATCACTGTGAAACTTGGTTTACATATGTAAAACAGAAATCTGAGTCTTTTTTTTATGTGTGAATTTAGAAAAAATTTAGAGAAAATGTGAATTTAATAGAAAACAGAAAAAGGGGGTCTTTTAAAAATATATCTCTTCATTGAATTAACATGCTAAAACATCGAGATACATATCATTCGTTTCGTAAAAATCATTTCCAGCAGTCGTCTTAGCTTTTTTCCAAATTCTTATTTTTGTGTGTGTGGGCGATTTTTTGCCTTTTTTTTAATTTTTGCAAAATATAATCCAAACTATAACGAAATTACAAAAAAGCTATGACCATTCTCTGGATCTTTCTTTACAAATCAAATAGTACATATCTCAATGCTGTAGCTTGAAAATCATAGGAAGTGATAGATTTTTAAGATGGCGTATTTTATATATTTTAATTGTTCAAGGGAGCCATGTAAGTAGAATTTATTGAACAAAGAATATGCCAAAAAAAGATTGATATTGTAGCCCAAGCTTTCTTTTTGCCAATTAGTTGCATTTAGGGTACCAGCACGCTTCTCTACTTATTCTTGTCCAGTTTAACGTAACTAATAAGCTATAAATGTGATTTTTCTCATATTTATTTATACATACAGGGTCATCAATATTTAGCGTTACAACTTTGAGTGGTTAGAACTATGAAATGAAACACAATTGTGAATGTTTGAAAATGTATTTATGTAGGCAGAGGTTCAGAGATACAATTCCTACAATTTCATTCAATATGTCCACCACCTGCATCAACAACGAGTTGTAGACGCTTAGAGAAAGCCTTACACGAGTCACGAATGACACTCTGCGGGATTTTGGCCCACTCCTTCAGCAGTTTGACCTTTAGGGCGTCCAAACTGCGATGGTGAACAGTCGAGACCTTGCTCTCAAGGTATGACCAGATCCCAAAATCCAGAGGATTCAGATCGGGTGACGATGGGGGCCATTCATCTTTGGTAATGAAGTGGGGAACATTCTCGGACAGCCACTCCTGA
>NW_025933524.1:42092-47760 GCF_000764305.2 Hyalella azteca
GTTCGAGACCGCAACAAGCTGTGGATGTTCTGCGATGTTAAGAATCGGCGACAGGCCTACGGCCTAATAAACGCTGAAACCGCTATTATTATTATTATTATATTATTATTACAATGCACGTCAGCTCTCAAGAACGTAAGAAACGGTGAATGGTTTCATCTCGTATCGGTCAATGTAATTTCATCGAAGCCTAAAAAACGCGTGGGTCAAATAAAATATCAAGTACAATTCTCCTATTGGATATGCGAAAGACATAACTTTTTCTGCAGAATTGGACCATTTTTACCAAACACCACATGCACCGCGCAGAAACCAACTAAGATACTCGAAATTCGAAGCGAAGTCACTCATAACACTCGTAAGTTTTTCAATTATTGAAGCACAATGGACACAAGTGAAGCATGAGAGACACGCTGCACAACATACTACACAAATTATGAATATTCAACAGTGCAACATTGGAAATATATTCAACAGTTCGAGCAACTGACATTGCTGAAGCCGTTGGCTGGAAATTCAGTTGTCGATACAAAGATTGGATCAAACTACGAAATTACCCCAACAAGTAATAACATCAAGTTGATAACAGCTTGCGACGTGCGTAATAAATTTGAAGAGGTTAGCTAGGAAGGTGAGACACAATGCGGTACGTCTTGAAACAAGATCGCAAATATTTTTCTCAAAAATAATTTTTAGGGTATCGGCAAATGCTAATCTAATATATTTTATTACACAAGCATGGCTACGAATCTTCTTATCTATTGGCAGTTCAATAAATAAATTCTGCCGCGTGAGCAGACCCGAGGATAGACGCACATGGATATCAAAGGTAAGCAAGCTACGTTAACAAAGCACTGATAAGTGTAGAAGTCGGACCCAAGTGAAAGGGGAAATGGGATATATCAATTATTTCATAAATGAAAGAGTCATATCAAACATACTTTAGTGAAGTTAATGTCAGTGCATGGCAGGCATGTCAGTGCATTGATTGATGTTGCATTGAGAGATGTTGTATCATTTATTATATAAAATAACAGACGTGTCCTCTTGTATACCCAATATTCGCATTACGCGAAACGAGTTGTTTCGGAACCTTTCCTTCACATTAATATTTCATTTTAGACTAGGGAGTCAAGTTAGTGAATATAAACGAGAATTTTGTCCTATTGCTACGTCAAAGCCTGCAGTGCGCTCAACTGTATGTTAATGAATTGTCGGTGACTGGAATGGAGGCGATTCCGGATAATAATCAATGAATACTTAAATAAAGATGCGTAAATAAATGCCAACATTCATGTACAAGATTCATTCAAATATAAGATTCACTCAACACGCAACACTTTTCTACAATGAATCGTCGAGATATCCATCAGAATATTAAAAAATAAGTTCTGATACAAAAAATGAAAGAAAACCCTTGTAATGAACATTGGAACTTCTAATAGTATATTGGAACTATAAAAAAAATATAAGCAACATCTACGCGTAATTTCCACCCGCGTTTCAATAAATATTTAAACACGTATTTAGTGTAACGTTCAAATAAATATTTCAACTCATTTTAATGCATAAATTTAACCAACTTTGATGTGTATATTTCAACTCGGTTTAAACGTATATTTTGGCTCATCTTAGTACGCATATTTTTATTCACTCTGATGCGTAAATTCCACTTCGATTATATGTAAATTTCAACTCAATTTAATGACGACTTTTCACTCGCTTTAATGGGCATATTTCAACTCATTTAAACTCATCCTAAGCACGCGTGAACACGTAACTGTCACGTATAAGTGACAAGTAGAAGTACAAATGTGTACGTGTACTTACGTATACTTAAGCGAAGTAACACGACCAAAGTAATCAACGAGATGTGTTTAGACAAGCCTATAGGCTACGTTATTCATCTCTTTGCGGGCGCTGCTAGTCTACACGCTGTAACCTTGCAGTGGTCGAGCGGATTACATCTGCACTCCGTGCCTACAAAACTCGACCGTAACAACACCGACTAAAAAAGGAACTAATTTGGTCAGTTTTTCCACACGACCACTGCATGGTTAAATGCTATCCAGAATAGCCTACATAGGATTCACAAGTTTTTCTTATTCCATACAGCTTACTTATCGCGGGTCATTAATTGATACCGGCTGACATTTACCGCCATGGGTAAAGAGGTCAGCATAGCCCAAGTCCACAGTGCGATTCAGATACCTTCCAGAGCGTAACGCAGCCGGGCATCTTCACGGTTTTCGACACATAGCGCCCACCACAACAGCGCCGTTTAGTCACAGGCGCTGGTCCACAGCGCCGGAGCACAACTGGCCGGAGCGCAACGGACCCTACCGCAACAGCTACTCCTAACGTAACCTAACCTAACCTGCGCCGCCTGTTGCGGTAGGGCCTGTTGCGGTAGGGCCTGCTGCGCTCCGGCCAGTTGCGCTCCGGCGCTGTGAAGCAGTGGCTGTGTTGTGCAAATCGGATTTACTGTTAGCCGGAGTTACCCACAGCTCATTGGTCTGAGGCTATGTGTAGATATTGCATGCTGATGGTTGGCGTTGGGCCCAGGGCCTGTTTACGAGTCAATTTTGTTGCCCACGGCTGCGTTCCCACCGCCATCTGCTATGCATCTTATGTTTACCACCTTCTTGTGTGTTGTGTACACCCCCGATAAGGGGAGAGAGAAGTGGCTAATAATGCAGATATCACGCCGATAAGGTGATACAAGCGGCTGATAACGCAGATATCAGGCATATAAGGGGAGATAAGTGGCCGATAAGGGTAGATATACATGGCCGATAATGCAGTTATCAGGCCGATATGGGGAGTTTAGCGGCTGATCATGCAGATATTGTTGCCGGCGCGTGGATGCGGGTGGAGTCTGAAGGACCCACTTTGTGTCTCAGGCAACCATATGATTTCTATAATTGATTTGATGGGAGAATAAAACAGTGCTACATATAAAGTATACTGGATTATGGGTTGTCCGTTCACAGCCGAGTGGTTATACAGTATTGACGGTAAAATTGAGTTAAATAAGCAAATTGAGATACCCAAATTCAGATGTAAATTCAAGTGTAAATTAAAGTGTGATATAAGGAGCATGAGAAACAACAAGCAGTAACTGCACAGAAGAAATACCGTTATCAATACACACGCTATGACATATAAAAAAGCATAAAATAGTATCATTAATAAATACGTAACACGCAGCATTCAAGGTCAATTTAGTGCTGATCAAGTTAAACTATGAGGGGAATAATTATGTTCCAAAATCCTAAATTAGCCATGCCCCCTCTTAAAGAATATTCACAATGAAATAGGAATTCACAATGAAATATTCACAATGAAAGGAAATAATAATATACAAACACTCGTTTGGAACCAAAGGAATGATATGACTCCTATGACTGAGCACCAGCGACCGGTGTCATCCTGGCTTCTTTGTTCCATTTCAAATCCATGCCAACCCCAGCGACTGCCACCATCGAGGGGCATTGAAGAGCTAAGCATCTCTTCCTTGTTGGCAGTGGGGCCATGGGTTAGGTACTCTACATAGCTTGGTCCTATTTTCTCAAAAGATCAAATGTTCTGCACTAGATTCCTGTTTCAAGCTCTCCTACATAAATATGCATCCTCACACCTGGGTCACTGAAGCAGATTCTGATAGCCTCTGGATAGCAGATGCTACTCAAACATGCATTTTCGACACACATCGTCACACTTATAGCACGGATGGATCTTTCTCTGTTAATGCCTGCGTGGAAAATGACTTTTCAAGTTCCCATTTGTACATGCAAGCATAATCACACTAAGAGCACTGTAAAGGATTTTCTATAGAATGCTTCCTAAGAAAATGTTTTTTCAAGGTTGCTTTTATGGCGCAAGCATAATCACACTCGGTGCACAAAAAAGGTTTTTCTGTCGAATGTTTGGCAAGGAAATGATTTTTCAGGTGATGTTTTGTGGCACAACTATAATCACACTCGGAGCACTGAAAAGGTTTTTCTGTAGAATGCTTCCCAATAACATGTTTTTTCAAGTTACCTTTTTTGGCGCAAGCATAATCGCACTCAGTGCACTGAAAAGGTTTTTCTGTAGAATGATTTGCAAGGAAATGGTTTTTCAAGTCTCCTTTTACGGGGCAAGCATAATCACACATGGTGCATTGAAAAGGTTTTTCTGTTGAATGTTTGTAAAGAAAATGAATTTTCAAACTTCCTTTTGTGGTGAAAGAATAATCACACTCGGTGCACTGAAAAGGTTTTTCTTTAGAATGCTTCACAAGAAAATGCGCTTTCAACTTTTCTTCTATAGTGCAAGCATAATCACACTCATGGCACTGAAAAGGTTTTTCCGTTGAATGTTTAACAAGAAAATGTCTTTTCACATTCCATTTTTTGGTGCAAGCATAATTACACTCAGAGCAGCAAAACTTTTCTATTAATGAACGTTTAGAAATGCAATGCTTGTTCAAGATTTTTTTGCAACCATCAGCATATTTACTTCGAGAGCATTTCTGTTCATTTCTTTGCGGACGACATAGGAGAATGTGTTGTTTGAGATCAGCTTCAGTGGCACATAAATTCGAACAGAACTGCTTGCATCGGTGTTCACTTCTGCACAAATTTTTGAATTTATTATTCTCCTGCATTGATTTTCTTGCTTTGCCCGACTGTTCACAGTCATCAGACTTGAATGATTTTTCTATGTATTGCTTGGAGCTGGATGCCCCAGATCCCCCAGCTCTGCCAGCAGCATTTCCTGATGCTGGTGCTGACCCACCTTCGCAAAACTAATAAAAAAAGAAAAAGTAAAAAATTGACCTTCAAGTATTGATCCTCAGTGAAATAATCCATATGATGCAAAAGTCTGTTTTGGTTCAGGCTAAGATACCTCAGCATTATTAGTTGGCCAGAGCAAATACGCGAGTTAATATTTCCTGGTCTAAACTTAAGGGGAGCGTCTGGGGTAAAATTTATCTTGGCTATTTACGGACGGATCACTCTGAAACTTTGTACACATATGTAAAACAGGAATCTAAGACTTTTTTGTTCGCGTGAATTTCCCGAAAAAAATGAAAGAAAACGTGAAATTCGTAGAAAACAGCAAAAAAGGGGTACTGTAGAAATCTCTCCTCTTAGGATTTTCAAGCTATAATATCGAGACACATATCATTCGATGCGCAAAGACCATATCTAAAAACGTAACTACCACTTTTTTGAATTTTTAATTTTTGTGGGTGTGGGAGCATTTTCCCCAAATTTTCGAAAGTTTTTTTATTTTCCCTATCCCCCCCCCTCTTTTTCAAAATATTTTCAAAACTATAACGAACTTGAAAAAAGCCCTAGTTACGTCTGTAGATCTTTTATTTGCGAATCGAATGGTATATCTCTCACTGCTGTAACTTTAAAACTCCAGGAGGAGATAGGTTTGCAATGACAATAAGTGTGAATGTTTAGGAGAGCGCGACAAAGTCCCGCACGCATCGAAATAGGCACTCAATGTAGCAAGGATACAAAACTAAATGTTACTGCAGCTTGATTCCAGTCAAGGATGATGGGAGCGACGACACGCAACCCCTCCTGTACAACTGCAGGTGGGTTACTGAAGCACATCGTATGCGGACTAGCTATTTATGCATGCTACCGGTAATTATCGCCCCCCCCCC
>NW_025933524.1:47835-89739 GCF_000764305.2 Hyalella azteca
CTTTAGGTCCTTCCGGAGAACAGTCGACATGGTTCCATACGACACATTTGACTGTTTTGCTAGTTTTTGGATGGTTCTCTTGGGGTTCCTCCTAATCTTTTCTCTGGTGGAATCTATCAGTTTAGGGGTTCTAACAGTTCTTGGACGACCTTGCCCTGGCCTATTCTGAACATCTCCAGTCTCCTCGTAACGTTTTATGGTCCTCCAAACCAACATTCTGTTGACTTTTAGGCTCTTCAAAATATCCTGTTTGGAGTTCCCAGCTTTAAACAGCTCAACAATGGCAGTTCGCTTTTCGACAACACTACATTGACTGTTTTTTAATATCTGAAATGATAAAGATTAATGAGAAGGTGTAAACAAATGACAAATATCAAGGACAATCATCAACAATTGATTTTGAAAAAAATGTAACGCTAAATATTGATGACCCTGTATATACAAAATTTTAATTTTATATTAGTTCAAAATGGCCTATCACAAAAAACATTGCATGTACATCATTGATATTTGATTTTTTGAATGTGCATTAGTTGTAGCTTTTATACCATTTTAAATGAAATACCATTTTAAATGAAAATTATTAAATATTGTTATTAAATTGTCAATTTCTAAAAGTTCAAAACTGCCTTACACAAAAATTATTGCATGTACCTCCATGGTATTAGCTTTGTTGAATGCATCTTGTTTGTAGCTTTCAAACGGGTGCAAACACTTTGCAATTAGCATGAATAATGATCTATATATACAGATTTAATTTAAAGAAATCTTTGTAAATATTGTTAAAAAATGTTCATTTTCTACATTTTTAAAATTGTTTTATGCAAAAACTAGAGCTTGCACATGCATGCAGTTTGCTGCATTAGATGCGCCTTTTAAGCAGATACAAAATGAGCTAATAAAACAGAGAGGCCAAAATTTTCAACTTGCGACCAAGACGCTTCCCTTTCAATTTAAACACAAATAAAACTGCAATGCAAGTTAGTACTCCTGTAAAATTAGATACATTAACTTCACATTATTTCAGTTACATTCAATTTTAAATGGAAACTGAATTCTCAAACACCAAATCATCACTCACTCTCACAACACCACACACAGCCCAGAACTCAACTTCTGACTGAATACAACCCAAAAATCCTTGGCCTAAACTTTGATCTCGTGCTTACTTTTACCACCCAACACAAAACTGCAGCAGCAAAATCCTCAAAAAGCAAAACGTGACATAAGTTCTCTTGGGAACATCAAATGGACAACACTAGGAAACTACTACACACCTACAAAACCATCTGTCATCCAATAATTGATAAAACTGTCAGAACTGGACGCCTATTGCTCCAACTTTACGAAAATTGAGTTAATTTACCTGATTTGTAGAAAGAGCAAAAATGTTCTGTGAGGATTTTGGGAGGGCGCTGTTAGCCTCAACTTGAGCTTCCGTCTTGCATGGCACACAAGAGGAGAATGCAGGTGCAGGGCTGAGATGTGCAGTTGAACATGACTGGGAAGATGTGGAGGACAATGTTGATGTCACTGGCAGTGATGCATGCATTCAATGAAGAAGGATGTAATATACAACTCCTCATGGAATTCTAAACAAGTTCCTACTTTCTTAATGGCATATGAATGTGGTAGCAACACAAATTACTGGTAATAAAATGTCTTTTCATGTCAATACTCAATAATGCAATATATCACTTGCGAGTTTACAAAATTAACTGGATATATTGTTTAAACATGAGTGGCAATTTCAAAACCAGGTACACACTTCTAGTAAGTTCTTATTGGATCAAGTTGGCATGAGTAAATGTTGCAGGCACTTCTATATTTGCATTGTACTGACGTTGCATCACTCAACTTAAAAACTTATATCAATTGACATGAAGGTTCTCTAGCACTATTCTTTGCCATACTCAGATCTATTCTTATATATTCATTGATATGGTTAGGCCATCACATATAATTTTTTTACAACAGATACAGGGAAAATGGTGACTTAGGAAATAGAATAGTGAACCTAAAGTGAGTAACTATGGATCAAATCCACCATAACTTCTAATCAATTAATGAATCAAGATGAGGGTACTTCTTACCTAATTATTATTGCTTAATATTTTAGGCTTGATACTGGGACTTGTTTTCTGATGCCTAACTTGAACATCTGATTATAGCATTGTGCCAATTTTTTCTTGGAAATCTACGCAGGAATTTCATATGCTTTGCAAAACATTTATTTGCACATCAATTCCACCTACCTCATTTCCATATAATAATGGTTCCTCTTTGATGTATACTTCTTCAGTTCCATCCTCAGGCTCCTCCTTTATGTAGATAGCAGAAACTTCAAGGATTGGTGGAGGATTAGCATTTTCTAAAGCTGAAAAATATGTACATTGGTTTCTGGTACATGGGCTATGGAGCAAGATATCTCATGGTAAATATAATGCTCTCTAAATTAATGAGTCATGTGAGCTATAGAAAAAAGTAAATATCACTCAGATGAGTGTGACTCAAGTGAAAAATTCACATACATAGTCATCAAATCTTGTATTGAAACTCCTAAGAAATATATACAGTTGAAAATTCAATCAAATAAATTGACATAACCTCAGTTCCTCCCCTGCATAATAACAGTTGATTAGTATGGCACATGGAATCTTGCTTACCTTCTGACTTTACTTTGCAGTCACCAGGTGATGCTTGAGTGAGGCTCTGCTTCAGGGTAATGGGCACCATTGTCAAATGTGATGCTGGTTATGAATCACGGAGGTAGAAGTTTTTAATTTATTTTGTTGGCAGCAACAGTAGTAGGACTGGAGAGATACAGGAAATTGTAAAGTGTAATGAAGGCTCATGAGTAGGCTTTAATTATAACATATGCAACAACATTCATTAGTCCCAAGTTACTTAAGCACATAATTGATTGTTATATGCATGCATCATCAATATTTGATGCAGACTACTTGGCTACATTTGAATGTGTCATATATATTGGAAATGGGATTAGTCTTAAAAATACATGAAATTCTACAGCATTATTTATAAGAACTATTTGACTGAAAATTTTTCCTTTGAATTCCAAATTGGCTAAAATTAATGGTGGTGACCTCTTCTTTCTTCTTGGTGGAACAAAACAGATGGTGTGTAATGAGGTGACATGAAATGATGTGGTCAATTGTTGCACAACAAAACAATAATATTTTTGAAAAAATGGCATACAGGTGATCTGACAGAGGTATGGAGTGATTTATTATTTTATGCACTGCAAAACAGGCTGTTCACCTTTGTTGTCATTGCCCATCCTGATAGTGGCAACTAGGTAAGGGAGCCCCATACCATATATCAAGAATATACCAAATACCATATACCAAGAATAATTAGAATACAGCAGCCATACTGACAGCATCATATGTTAAGGATATTAGGGATATGGGAGTTACCTGTTAAGGAAATGGCAGTTATTTGGGTGCTGGAGCACTGTAATGCACTTGTACAGGCAGTCAGTTATGCTACCGTGCTCTTCAATTACATAGGTTTATTGTAATTTAGTAGGCATTTAGAAAGAATGCCACAATGCTCAATTACATAGGTACATGGTCATTTAGAAGGCATTTAGAATGCCACCATAAATTAAATGCCCCCTAGTTTTGGAAATCTATCCAGAAATCCAGATTGGCTTGCCAAGCAGCAAGTGGTGAAGATAATTAGCGACATTTTACTGCATGGCAGGTTGCTGCAGTTCCTGGACAGGTGAAGTTGATTATTGTCAATAATCATGACATTCATTGAATGCCATGATTATTGACAATAATCCACTTGCTGCTTGGCAAGCCAATCTGGATTTCTAGATAGATTTCCAAATCTAGGGGGCAAAAACAATCATTTCAGAGGTGATTTTTGAAAACAATTGGTGAAAATTTGTTGTTTTTCTTATTTCACATTGAAAAAGATGTGGAATGTTCATAATAACAGGTTTAATAGACCACATTCCTGGGTGTTGTAAGGTGGAAAATTATTCTGTCATTTCTGCATTCAATTACTCATTCCATATTCAAATAATTTCTTTCTGGTTATAAGATAGTTCCTCCATCCAAATGCTGATAAACATATCCTTGTATTAGCCTTCCTTGTTTTACCCAGTAGAGACTAATCACCTAGATTACATCTTTATAAACTTGTTTAAACCCGGGAGACATCAGTATGAACCCTAGACAAACATGTTAACATTCTACTCCTTTAGCACTTGAAACCTTTAAACTGTAAGCCGATATATTCTCAATAAGTATAAGTATCTAATCTGTAGGTACTTAACTTGTGCCTCATTTATCCTCATTTGTTAACAGTACCCAAACCTACCTCAGGTAGTTAATAATTAATCAGATATGCCTAAAAGTGCATAGAACATTACAGTGTCCCGTGTTTTTGTCTCATTTACCACACAAGTTGCTTTTTCCTGATTTTCCAGCTAGGTTCAAGAGCAGAATCGGAATTTTCTCACCTATGAATGAAATCTGCAAAGTGACAAAGTTTTTTGGCATTTGGAATCTTCCAGCCTGATTACACACTTAAATCATTTCTTAGATAATAAGTAATTCATCTAGCTAGAATTTTCTGGCTCCCTAGAGGCAGAAAAGCTCAAGTTGGAGCTCAAATGGTAAATATATTCCATGCCAGTTTGAAAGTAGATATTTTTCATCATAATTGGGACACAGATATAGCATATTTCCAATTGACCACCAATCAGCCACGGATTAACCCTGCCATCAGTAACCAGCCCATGACATTATCTTGCTTTAAATATTAGGAGCTTTAGGCCACCATATTCTGAAGCAAATAGCCCAGAGTAATGGTTTTCCACCACTGAATGTTGCATCGAATCGTCACTTCATACCCTGACTTAAGACTCTGCAGAAAGGTGCTCAGCCTCAATAGTCGCTTATGGAGTTTCTTAACTATTTATTGGTTCAATAACTCTCCTCATAAATAAGATTCAAGTCTGGAATTTGGAATGCTATCCTAGCTAATTATTTTCAGTATGCAGGCATTAAGATAAATTATGTAAACTTTTTATTTTAACTCTTATCAGGGAGGATAAAATTTTGCACCCTGATATTCATAAAGTGAGCAACTTTATTCATCTAGTATTAGATATATCACTTGAAGTCCACAGGTAGGTGAAACTTCCGTAGATTAAAGCACGACCTGACCTTTGGTTGCCATGGTCTCCTGCAGGCGCAGGCAATAAATTTTCTCTTCAAGGTAAACATGCACTTTTTTCCCTTCCCACTTTGCAGTCTGGTCTATGAATGTCATGGTCGTACAAGAGCGTAACATAGAACATAGAAGCTGCATAAGACCATGAGCATCTCTTACAACCTGTGTTGGAGGGATGATCACCGGCTGAGAGACTAAGAAAACAAAAAGCAATTGATGAATGTAGAGGCAAGGAGGGAGTTAGGGTGAGCCCCAAAGGGGTTGAAAGATGGGATAAATTCCTCAATTTACTCCTGTTTTATATACCTCTTGGCTGAATCTACTGCACTTATTATTACAGGGCTGAAACAATATTTGCACTGGATTTGTCCGTGTTTGTTAAACTGTTGACAGGGCATGATTGTGTGAACAAGATATAGCATATATATATACCTATTTTAGGGTATGAAGGTACCCTCACCCTCATGTTGGCTGTGAGGCTGTCAGGCTGACAACACTTAACGTAGTATACAATGGTAGTGGGTAGGGGAGGGGATCAGGGTGAGCTTGGAGGGGGGAGGAGGCATTTGATTCCTCTAGCCTTTTATTTCTTGAACACTTCCCAGACTGTTCATTGATCTGAACAGTGAGGAAGTATTCCCAACCCTCAAAAAAAATATATATCAATGAACAGACTAAATCATTGCCATGAATGACATATAACAAAGGTTTCAGGAAAGACAATGAGACTATTGTAAAATATAAGCCGATATAAAATAAAAAGCATAGAATAAGCTTGTCTTCAAATTTTTTACTTACCTTTGGGGCATTGAATAATACACTTGTTGATAAACCATGCAACTCTGTCCCATACATGTTAAGCGCACTCAATTCAGGGCCCAATTATCCAAGCAATTAATTCATTCACAAATTCCTCTCCACTCTCCAATTCCTCACCCTTATTCCCACCAATTCCTCACCTTCTTATTCCTCCCCACTATCCTCTTGAAACCACAGCCTTCCTTTCCACAGCATTCCTTTTGCATCAACAGCAGAGGAAACTATCAGCTACCTTGCAAAGTAACCAGGGATTATTTTTTTGAAAATCATTCAATGAGTAAACAGATAATGTAATGAATGTATTAAAATAATTTTATCAACTTGAACTAGACTTATCAACTTAAACTATACTTAGGAAATTGAGAGATTTTAAATAGTAATGAAAATATACCCAGCAGGCATCTGGCGTTCAAACAACATTGTTTATTGGTTGAAATGCTGAACAACCAAAATTAAACATCTGATCAAAGTTGAAATCTGACTAAAACTAGAAAGGACGTAAACAACCTTATTTCAACATTGAAAAATGGTTGATATTGGTACATTTGATGTTAAGCTATTTACAAACATGGAACTCATGTTATCACACCAACATTGAATGAAATACCTATATTTAAGTGTACAAATAATGACCAGAGAATGCAGTTTGATTTTCAAGGAGTTGAACAATTCTTTAGCTTATTTCTATTGCTCATGCATGCAAACTGCCGTGGTCAAGGTTGCTAAGGCGTTGCACAGTCTCCAGCAATCCCGGGATTGAATCCTGCTATGGATGAAAAACAGGTTGTTTCTTCAATTTTGATTCAACCAGAGAATTTGAGGTTGCAGCAATGTTGTAGTAGTAACATTGATTCAACGTTGCATTGTAACGTCAGTACGACATTGCATGAGAGACGTTGCTTCAATTTTCATTCTAGACCTTTTTTCAACGCAATCTCAATGTCGTAATGCGTAGTTGTTTCAACGTCTATTCAAACTTAGAATTCAACATTGCAGCAACGTCATAGTAGCAACATTGATTCAATGTTGCATTGTAACGTCAGTACAACATTTCATTAAAGACGTTGCTTCAATTTTCATTCTAAACCTCCTTTCATCCCGATCTCAAATCTCAATGTTGTAATGCATAGTTGATTCAACCACTGAATGCCTGCTGGGAATGGTTCGATGTAAGCGTAACTAAAAAAATTCATGCACAATTATTAGTGCAGTTCAAACCTCACTATTCTTGTGCACCCTCAGCAAAGTCACTACTCTGCCAGACACTGCCGCCATAATTTGCCCTCAGCTTGCCCAGTGTGCCGAGTTTAGAGTTAGAGCATCCGTAAACAGGTGTATTAAGCTCAAACTGTAACAAGCGGACAACAGACTGCCACCAAGTTACCAACCAACCCAGCTTGCCAGTGGAACTGCATGCAATGATGCATCCTACCATGCAGCCCGTGCACCAGCAGTGACCAGCACCATCAGGTGACCAGACGCAAACAGTTACTTTTAGCTCACATCTGGGGTTAGCTTCCAGAAAGCTAGTTCTGTTCCAAAATCTATCATCCTAAGATAAGCCACCATGGTGTGGAGAAGTGACAGTGTCTCTGTCCAGAGCTGCGGGGCACTGACATAGATGCAGCTTTCAGGATGGAATTTGTCAAAAAATTGGAGGTGCTGTTAGCATCTTCAGAGCCACACTTCAAATCAACCAGTGTCTCATTGAGGAGCTGCTGATAGCGTGGCCAGTTAGCTTGTAAAAGCTTCCACCGGAATGGAGCCTTATCACAGGACCTGTCTTTTGATACCAATTTTGCAGCAAATTGGAAAATGGTCACTGCTAAGATCCAGCCCCTGAGTGCTGAGTCAGAATAGCCTGAGTAGATAGAGTGGGAGACTGGGAGTGGGAGTCTTTATGACAGAGTTCTCAAATCTCAATAGAATTTTACTTAAAAAATGGTAAGCAAGAGATGAATCAAAAGCAAAATAATGACAAGAATAATAACAGAGATGCAATTATTGCAAGAATATATGGCAATAGCTTAAAAAATCAATTCGTTAGAATTTCCCCTCCATTCATTGACCGTTAAGCAAAGTGGCAGCCATTAGGGCTATGCCCCTACTGCATTTACAGGCATAGCTAATAGTAATACTAATACAGGGTCCTTAAAAAAAGTGTCTGATTTCAATAGGCTTTTGCAAAAATCATATGGCACATACAGAACAATTAATTTCATTTGTGAATAGCTTATTTGATGCCATTTTACATCACTTAGTACACTTTAGTTGGTTTTGAAAATTATGTTTGATAAATGATGTCCCCCATTGTTAAGACATTCACGAAGTCTTTCCCAGAAGTTGCCCATAGCTCTTCCTGTAACTTCCCTTGGAATGGCTGCCACTTCCTGCCTAATGGCATGTTTTAGCTCTTGCAGATTTCTGGGACGATGTTTGTACACTTCAGCCTTTAGGTAGCCCCACAGGAAGAAATTGCAAGGTGATAAGTTGGGTGACCGTGGGCATGGGGGCCAGGAAATGTCTCCTCTTGAAGACACAAGGCATCCAGAAATTAGAAAACAACTCTCTCAACATTTCCATGGACCGGCAAGCGGTGTGAGCTGTGGCTCCGTCCTGTTGGAACCAAACTTCTTCTTCCTCATGGTCTAAAACAAATTGGTTGATCTTGGGTCGAAAAAATGTCTCTATCATGTGACAATAGCAATCGGCATTGACCGTTACTGTTTGTCATCTTAAAAAAAAAATACGGTCCCCACACACCAAATTCCGCAACGGCGCACCAAACTGTGACTTTTAGGCTGTGTAGTGGTTGTTGGTGGACTTTCCTAGGATTTTCTGCAGCCCAATAGTGGAAATTCTGCTTGTTAACAGTTCCACACAAGTGGAAATGGGTTTCATCAGAAGAAATGAAGACAGCATATGGGGGAATGTTCTACAAAATTTCACCACATGCAGCCTTGCAAGTTTCAACATCTCCTTCAGACAACTTTTGGGCAACCATTATTTTGTAGGGATGCAGTTGAAGTTCTTTATGCAGAATTCTCCATACACTCGTTTCTGACAATGCCAGGGCAGCTGCATATTCAACCGCTGACCGCTTTGGAGACTGTTGGATGGATGTTCTCACTCGCAGTCTCGCGGCATCAAATGAGCTATTCACAAATAAAATTAATTGTTCTATATATGTCGTATGATTTTTGCAAAAGCCTATTGAAATCAGACACTTTTTTTTGAAGGACCCTGTAGAAGTTTATCATCAACCCATCTTTTTTTAGTCATTTACCTATTTCTTTTTTGGCTCCACAGAATTGGTATTTGGTATGTAACACCGGCACCATAAATAATAGCATTATTTGCAGTCAATAGTTTTTTGGGCCATTTTGAGAATGTCAATTTTATTTTATGACACTGAAACAACATAATGTTTCAAAATATGACACCGAAACAATTAAGTGATTGATGCCGGTTTGGAGGTGAAGAAGACGTCATGCGCCAACCGCTCATAACACCTGGACTTAGCAATGATTACCTATTTAATACATATCTTCATCTTTCATTTTCAATTTCTTTCCTCTTTCCATTGGTAATGGTGCATGCTCTCCACGTAGTTGTTGGTTTCTCATGATGTGAAGCAATGCAATGAGAAGGAAATTGTCATTAGGTCCAGTATTCTTCATCGGCTAGTAGTAGGTAGTTAAACGACCAGTTTGTGTGTGATACGCAGCAGTTGCTCGCACCATGGAGTGCTGAACTCTTCTGGGTCTGGGGTAATTGCCTCCACCGAGAAGCACACACACAGAAATGTGAGGGACTCCCAGGGCATTGATGCTTGATAAACAACTCTATGAAGAAAGAGATCAGAGGAACCAATGTGTTGAATGTATAATTAGGAGAGCAGGTTGACGTTCCCGTAGCAGTGTGCGGATTCTCTGCGGACATGCCTTGGGTTACGTGCAAGGATTTGTGAGTGTAATTCAGCAACTGCTGAGGTACGGATAATGTTCTAGTGTCATGTTAATATCCAACTGTATCTGTTGATAGTGTACCTATTATATCGTGTTTCTTGGAGTTGTAATAATATTGTGTTGTTTGCTGATGTTTAAACGACGATGTAGGTTGATTGTTGAACGATGTTTTTGTTGATTTGCCGGTCATAGAAAGTAATAATTTTACTCGTTCAGTTGAGATTTCAGAGAAAATCTCAAGTTTTGATCGAATTTAATGCTTCCTCTTACTTATATAAATAAAGTTTAGGGTATAGGTAGCCTTGCAAACTTATTGCCTGGTCCGTAATTTGCTAGGCATTTTAAGACTAGACTAGAAGAAAGTGTTGACTAGAAAGTGTTGGGAATCACTCAGCGAACGAGCTTGTCGCATCATTGAACGAGGGAAGTATCGTACCGTAAGATGGATGGTTTATTCTCATTACAACGCACGTCAGCTCTCAAGAATGAAATAATGGTTTCATCTCATGTCGGTCCAATATAATTTCAGCGAAGCCTAAAGAACGCGTGGGTCAAATAAAATATCAAGTAGGTTTGTCATATTGGATATGCGAAAGACATAACTTATTTCTGCAGAAATGGAACATTTCTACCAAACACCACACCGCCCAGAAACACACTAAGATACTCGAAATTTGAAGCGAAGTCACTCATAACACTCGTAAGTTATTTATCTATTGAAGCACAATGGGCACAAGTGAAGAATAAGAGACACGCTGCACAACACAGTACACAAATGATGATGCACAACACAGTACACAAATGATGAATATTCAACAGTGCAACATTCGAAATATATTCAACAGTTCGAGAAACAGACGTTGCTCAAGCCGTTGGCTGCTCATTCAGTTATCGATACAAAGATTGGATCGAACTACGGAATTACCCTAACAAGTAATAACATCAAGTTTATAACAGCTTGCAACGTATTAAGTGGAAGAGGTTAGTTAGGAAGGTGAGAGCACAACACGGCACGTCTAGAATCGAGATCATAAATATTTTCCTTAAAAATAATCTAACGCTGCTAGGGTCTCGGCAAATACTAATCTAATATCTGACATTTATTATTGCACAAGCATGGCTACGAATCTTCTTATCTATTAGTTGTTTAATTAATGAATCATGACGCGTGTTCAGACCCGAGGATTTCAAAGGTAAGCAGGCTACGTTGACGAAGCACTAATAAGCCAGAAGTCGGACCCCAGTGAAAGAGGAAGTGGGACATGACAATTATTTCATAAATGAAAAAGTCATATCAAACATTACTTTTGTGAAGTAATGGCGGGCATGTCATTGCATTGATTGAAGTTGCAGTGAGAGATGTATCATTTATTATATAAAATAACAGACGTGTCCTCTTGTATACCCAATATTCGCATTACGCGAAACGAGTTGTTTCGGAACCTTTCCTTCACCTTAATATTTTATTGTAGGAATAGGGAGGAAAGTTTGTAAATAAAAATGAGAATTTTGTACTGAATTGCTGCATCAAAACCTGCAGTGCACATAACTGTATGTTAATAAATGGTCGGTGAAATGCAGGAGGCTCTGGATAATTAATGAATACTTAAGATGCGTAAACCCTAACAAATTCATGTATATGATTCACTCAAAACGCAACACTTTTCTATAATGAATCGTCGATATATCCGTTGTAATAAACAATACATTAATTATGATACAAAAAAATGAGAGGCAAAACCATCGTAATGAACATTGGAACCTCAAACAGTAGATCAGAACTCTACTAAATAACTATTTACAAGCAACATCTACGCGTTCTTTCAACTCGCGTTTCAACACATAATAAAACACGTGTTTAGCTTCGTTTAAACAAATATTTCAACTCACTTCAATGCATAAATTTAACCAACTTTGATGTGTATATTTCAATTCGGTTTGAACGCTCATTTTGACTTATGTTAATACGCAGATTTATACTCACTCTGATGCGCAAATTCCAATTCGCATTAATACGTAAATTTCAACTCAATTTAATGACTATTTCAACTCGTTCTGATGGGCATAATTTAACTCCAGAGTAAACTTATCCCAAGCACGCGACAACACCTAACTGTCACGTAGAAGTGACAGAACAGAAGTAGAAGTACGCGTATGTAATTTACGTACGAGAGCGAAGCGACACGACCAAATAAATGAACGAGATGTGCTTAGACAAACCTAACGACTACGTTATATTTATTTCTTTGAGGGCGCTGCTACAGTCTACACGCTGTAACCTTACAGTGGTCGAGCGGATTACATATGCAATCAGCGCCAACGAAATTCGACCGTAACGAAACCGAACGGAAAGGCGATTAATCAGGTTAGTTTCTCCACGCGACCACTGCATGGTTTAAATGCTATCCAGAATAGCCTACATAGAATTCACAAATTTCTCTTCTATTTCATATAGCTGACTTTTCGCAGGCTCTCGTTGATACCTGCTGACCTTTCCTATCATCTTCCTTCTGCACCACATGCTCACCACCTTCGTGTGTGCACCCCCGATAAGGGGAGATAAGCGGCTGATAATGCACATATTAGGCCGATAGGGGGAGATAAGTGGCTGATAAGAGGAGATACGTGGCCCATATCTGCATTAGAGTAATTGGTTGAAATTAAGGAGGTAATTAGGGCTTAGGTATCTAAAGTTCAAATTGAGGACGCAACTAAAGGCTTTGGTAACCCAAGGTTCAAATAAATCAAATAATTCACAAAAATAAGACTTTCAAACTCAGATTTTATTAAGAAACGTAGAACATTAAGTGTTATCTACATGAATATCCGATCATAATTTTTATAAGAAAAGAAAATCAATGCACGAAATGAAACTCAAAATTAACAGAACTAATACATTGATTGGCGTTTATAGAAACAAGTACTGTATTTACTTTAAGCGAAGTTGTATCAAGTGGAATAGTAGCTTCTATAGTCTAGTGCATAACATAACGTGCATATAACGTATAGTCTAGTGCATAAACATAAAGATGACTTCTAGATATACGGTCAAAGCACTACGTATATTAACTAAATAATTAGTGGTACACTTGTTTCATTTAACTCAACTGCCGTTAGTAATCTTACACTTAGATTAATAAGACATTCTCGAAATATTATACCGATGTACTTCCTGCCTTCGTGTAGGTTGTAATAACCCAGTTTACCCAATGATAAAAGGCGGATCAGTGATGATCGAAAAATGCCAATATATAGAATATATTGCCCCATCAATTTTTCTGAATGTAAATGTTCCAAAAGCCACCCAAGTGCATCACTTAATATAGATCACTATTACACCTCGATTCACCGTACCATAAACACACAATAGCAGTGCAGAGCACTATAATGATGACGTCATTATATTTCTTTTTCCCCAGAAACTAGCCATTGCTCTTAAAGTCGTTAACAAAGTTTCTCAGTATTGGTTGACAAATCGTGTCTAGTGATTAACCTCGAGAACTGGTAACATGCACACAAATCCATCGACTTGCAGCTATGGTTCATAGCTATGTATCGTTAACACTAACAGAAGATTAATAATGTTAGCTTTCCCTTAATGGCATTTAAAAAGGCAGCAAATTCTTTCCACGGTTCCTGCGTAATATAGTCAAAATATACCTGATAAAAATTGAAATCACTTCAAAGGTTACCTCATTTTGGCGTAGCCAGAATAACAAAGTGACCGACGCTATAGTAACGAACATTTAATATTGAACGAAAACGCCCAGGTAATCGACATTCGCAACCAAGATGCCCCAATTTTATAAAAAATCAGCCGTTATTATAAAGAAGTTCACTTCAATCAGAAACTTTAATGACGCAAGTTGACTGCGATCCTAAACTTTCAAAGTTGAATTGAACTCTTTAACGCTCATGAATTTAATGAAGCTCATGAATTTGATGAAGCTTTAACGCTTTAGCGCTCTTTCAAACAACCATGAAGCGAGTTTTATACCACATTTTTGCTCGTGAACGTAATATATTATTAATTTGTGGCACGAAATGTGAACCTCTGCTCCGCCGGAGCTCTTGATATGATATATTATAAGGTACAATTTATGTTCAATTAATACATAATCAATATCCACGCAAAAATTAGTAAAATTTTGGAAAATTGAGGAAAAAAAACTGCAGGAAGATCAAGTTCTGCAAGATGGCGGCCGTGATACAAAAACCAAGTGTAGGCCACCGCACGGCCTGCACCTGACGCCACAACAGCCATCTTATTGACCTTCCTTCTTTTTTCTTTCTGCTACAAAGTTCAACCGCTTTCGCTAAAACAACCGACAATTCCGTGTAGAGATTTTGCAATAATCGAATATCTATTGTACTTTATAATGTTGGAGTGCTTGTCTCACTAGCACTGGACCAATGCACGTATGTCAAAAACTGACTCACTCATTTCTCTGACCGTGATGAATATCACCAATTTATAGCCAGAAATTCACACGTTATGAGTCACACGTTACGATTAACATATAAAAAAAAATAAATTCGCACGTTACGATTCACAAATACAAAAAAACAGCACACGCATCCTTAGTGCTGCTCGCCAACAATACGTAATAGAGTTAGTTGTAATTATATGGTTTCATATGAATGTTAATAACTATGTACCACGGATATAGAAATTATTAACTAATGAACCGAACTCTAATGGATAGAAAGCAATATTACTACATTTTCTTACTCTAATTATATTCTAATCAAACCGACTAATTTTTAAGTCTTAACTTAATACTTGTTTAAATCTTCAACTTAATTATTAATTGTATCTCTTATTTATCAAACATTAATGACATTTATATCGTCCAGCCCGCAGAAGCTAGCAAGAAAGAGGCAGCGTAAGCAACTCCTAGAGACGAAGTGACAAGGAGGGACAGGTGAAAAGCAACAGAAACGAAGACACCCGAACAAGAGGTCGCTTACACGGGACGTCGGCCGCCCGCACGAGAGAGACAAAATAACTTAATGTAAGGAATCCTACCTACATAATAACTTAATGTAAGGAATCCTACCTACATAATAACTAAACCTCACAACTGAGACCTGCCCCCTGAGTACGCAATCCCCCTGGGTACGCGAAATCATATTGGGCTTTTGACAAGCACTGACACATGTCAGAAGTCCCCCTTGGAGATGGTCGCTAAGTAGGCATCCTAGTAAGTGCAGGAGATCCTAGTCCTATAATTAGGATGCGTGACCGATGAGGAGAGATACTAGCTCGATAGGCGAGATACATCCCCGATAATTAGGATACGTGACCGATGAGGAGAGATACTAGCTCGATAGGAGAGATACATCCCCGATAATTAGGATACGTGACCGATGAGGAGAGATGCTGGCCCGATAGAAGAGACAAGTCTCAGATAATTTGGGTACGTGACCGATAAGTGAATATTCTCGATGGCAAAGGGAGAATCGTCCTCATATTACCTAGCAGAGTGACATGATGCACCAAATGCGTCACCTAGATGCGCCATCGTAACACCGAGGCCGTATGTTGTACTAACACCAATACATTAACAGTAGACTAGTTAATCCTCAAAAGTCTTATAACTGAAATTAAGACGCAGAAGATGCCTTAAAGAATATAAGGAAGTGTAAACAATTCTTCGAATCGATGTATCACAGAACCGTTAAAATCTTGACGACTGCCACAGTAAAGAATAGACGTAATAATAAACTTGATTATGGAGGACATGTTGCCAGTAATTAATGTAGCGATTCAGCTATATAGCTATAGCTATCAGCGATTGATTGATCATAGCTTTATGTATGGTTATATATAGCTATCAGCGATTGATTTTCCTCTAATATATTTATAATCATACCAGTAATAAAATTATAGAGGATATAAAGCGGAATCAGAGTGTGCAAAATGAATATAGAAGCATAAATAATAAAATTGTAAAAATATAGTATTAGATACATACCTTCTCAACCTTCCATCTAAATAATAGAGAAACTTCAATGCACCTCGTATAAGAGTAAGTTCATAATTTCAATTTGATTCAATTTTATTAAGTGGAACGTCACGTCACGAAACACAGCTGAACCCATTTCATCTAAAAGCTTATCTTTCCATGAACATAATAAAAGCTTATTCTTATATATATTCAATAGCTTATTCTTATCCATGAAGTATCCACGCCCTGCACATCAACGTATTCGGTAATACAGAGTTAACATTTCAGAGCAAAATCCACGCTAAACTAACATTTTGCGTAATAACCGTTAATTGATATTATTACAGGTATTTGCCTCTCATTCATATAATTCCTGCTATCGCCTACCGTCGTTGTAGGTAAGCAACGGCCTGAAGCAGAGATCGTGTTGCCTGCTACGAATTTTCTTTAGTTAACCACAGCATTGGAAATTACAAAGAAGCGTAAAATGTATAATAAACAAAAGTGGTCGATATGAGACAAGAGTGTTTAGTTAACTATAACATTGGAAACCATAAAGAACCTTAAAATATATAATATATAAAAGTGGTCCATATGAGACCAGAGTCTGTAGTTAACTATAACATTGAAAACTAAAAAGAACCTTAAAATATATAATAGACAGGGGTACGCAGCCGTGCACCACCAAATTTGTGCACCAATCAGCCTTGAAATGAACGACTAGCATATTTCCGGATGACAACCAATCAGCCACGGATTAAGCCATCCGTCGGTAACCAGCCCGTGACATCATCTTGCTTTGAATATTAGGAGCTTTACGCCACCATATTCTGAAGCGAATAGCCCAGAGAGTAATGGTTATGCACCACTGAACGTTACATCGAATCATCACTTCACAGCTTGACTTTAGCTCGAACTGTAACTTGCGGACAAAGGACTGCGACCAACCAGCCCAGGTCGCCAGGGGAACTGCATTAATCCTACCGTGCACCGCCAGACGGTCACTTTTAGCTCACAACTTCCGGGGTTAGGTTTCAGAAAGCATTGTTCTGTTCCAAAATTGATCGTCGTACGACGCGTGGCCGTTCGACCGTAGGCTGATTCGAACCATGGGACAGAATCCGACAGATACGGACGGCTCCGGCGTGCTCCGTCCGGGTGGTGTAAAATGTTTTCGCGTATTGGCAGACGACGCTGGGCCCTTCTACGTCAGGCTGTTTTCCTGTAGGCTGATTTATTGATCCAATTCAAAGGATGTGATCTGTCTGGTGGCTTATGGCTGAAAATGTTACAGTCAGAATTGTTGTAGGCTAAGTTCTTCAGGGTAGGGATCATGATAGTCCATTCGAAGCACGGCAGTGGCCGTCTCTGACAGGCGTCCCATAGACAGGAGTGGTCGATATGAGACAAGAGTGTTTAGTTAACTATAACATTGAAAACTATAAAGGACCTTAAAATATTTAATATGCAAGAGTGCTTAGTTAACTATAACATTGAAAACTATAAAGAACCTTAAAATATATAATATACAAGAGTGGTCGATATGAGATATGAGTGAAAGACGTCGCACCTTCATGACGCGCATGGTGTCCAGGAGGCCGAGGAGCTTCTTGACGCCCACGAAGACCTCGCCGTGAGTGATGTGTCTGCACACCTCGTCTACCTGTGAACATGAGGTACGTCAAGCTACGTAACATATTCCTGTATTAAAATATAAAATATCAACTGTTACATGAGGCACGACAACTGTATTACGGTGCTCTGATTGGCTGCCTCACGAAGACCTCGCCGTGAGCGATGTGTCTGCACACCTCGTCCACCTGTGAACATGAGGTACGTCAAGCTACGTAACATATTTCTGTATTAAAATATAAAATATCAACTGTTACACGAGGTAAGACAACTGTATTGCGGTGCTCTGATTGGCTGCCTCACGAAAACTAGCCGTCCGTGTTCCGTAGAGTATATGTGGCGGAGCACGAGAAAAAAAGCAATACAGTTTCATTTCATATTGTTTAGAACGTTTTCAGTCATCAATTTTGCAGTCAGAAACCAACTACTTCGATGCGTAGAAAGAATCGCGGCATAATTAAGATGGAAGACATCTAAAAATTAAATTAATAAATAGAGGCCAGAACTCATTGCATCGAAGGAAATTCAGGTTATGCAGCCATACACAATAATTCTCTTCGACTCCAAGTTTTTCATTTCGACTCCAAGTTTTTCGTTCGATTAGATGTTTACGAGTATTACGTGATTGATGATCAGCGTTTCATATATCTCAAAGCCACTTACTTTGTCAATTGATTAAATAAACAAATGTTTCGATATAAATCTCAGTTACTAATCATCTTCCAACCATCAGCCGAAACGCCAATCACACTACACGAGAAACTCATTTACCTATCACCCTCCTATCAGGAAATTTGGAATCTCAAGGCCATAACATCCCTCCAGGTATCAAGAACCCTAAGTTCGTTTGGTGGAACCAATCTAAGGCCAGGCTGCAAGCATTACCTTTTGACAACGACCAAGAGCCGCCCACCACCACACCTCAGCAGAAGACATGGCCTGGGACTCCTCCAGCACCATCCTGACGTCCTCCACCTCCCTGATGTAGGGCACCCGCAGCACCGCCGTGAACATCGGCAGCAGCCCCAGCTCCTCCAGCACCTCTCGCCTCTTGCTCGTGCAGATCACCAGCAGCTTCCGACCCTGGGGTGACTCACTCATTACAACCCCATTCAATATATAAATATCTATGTTATACATGATAAGAATTACAACACCGTTCCTCGAGCAGCCAAAGGCTAATAATACTAAACTCAATTTGTTGTGGCGCTTATAAACGTCATGTTGTTTACTGAGAATTAGTGCGGGGTATTAAATACAGCACATCATGTATATACTACATCATGTATATACTATTTATACTGCCTTTCTGTTAGGACCAGTTCTACTACTGACCTTAGGAGGCGAGGACGACAGAAGCGAGTACATGGCGTCGAGCACAATGGACTGGTAGCGCGGGCCTATGGGGGAGTAGCCCATCAGCTGTTCCAGGTCGTTCATGAAGATGCAGCTCAGCTCCGACCTATACGCGTCGTCAAACATCTGAAACGAAACCTTCATATAAGCAAGCAAGAACTTAGTACAACACTTGCGAATACAGCCAAATACCTCAAACAAAACCAAGATCACGGAAAGTGTATGTTGATTGTTGAACGATGTTTTTGTAGATTTGCCGGTCATAAAAAGTAATAATTTCATTTGTTCAGTTGAGATTTCAGAGAAAATCTGCAGTATTGATCGAATTTGCTGATTCCTCTTACATATAAAAGTATAGTTAAGGGTATAGGTAGCCTTGCAAACGGCACAAACCTGAGACGGCAAACGTGAACTTATATAAAAACACTATAATCTATAGATCATTGTAAAGATTCGTAAATTTACACATATATATAGGTGATATTTATTTACGCTACAACTTTGTTGAGACATACCTTTTTGATACGCAGGCACTTGGAGGACTCTGTGTACCCGACCATTTCGCTCGATGTGATCACTTTGACGAAGGGGAAGTCGCTGTTCTTGGCGAGGTAAGCGGCCAGGGCCGAGGTGCCCGCCGTAGGGGCGCCCTCCAGCAGCAGACACAGGCGGTTGCTCGTCTCCGGGGACCTGAACGTAACGAATTTTTATTTCTTTTTATCATCGAGCATAGGCTACCTATGCATTAGAATCTATAGTTGAGTTTTGATGGCTGCACGCTTGCAAGGTTTATAAGTCGGACATGAGCTTCAGGGTGCGGGCCCATGTAGGTTGTTGCGAGGCTCTAGATACGTAATTTAATCCCATAAGGTAAGTTAAGGCTAATATGACACAATGTGCTAGTAGTAACGCCGTGTCTCAACAATGTTTCTACAGGATTCGTGTTAATGAAGAAATAAAAAATTGCACACAGAATTTTTAAAATAATATCGAAATTACATTGGTTGGCAGAAATATTTTAAGCGCAAAACATCTGAATGATGACATGAAGGAGTCGTTGTTCGCTGAAAGATGCCAAAAGCTGGCATATGTTGTATTCTGTTGCAATAAAACTACACTAAGTGATGCAAGGGAAAATATAAAACGGAGCAAAAAGCATAGATCAAGGAATGAGAAGTGTGGAGTACCACAAAGCAGAGCTTTATCTTCAAAGATGGTCTTCTCGCGCCGGTGTACCTAAGTAGCCACCTATGAAATGCCAGTTAGAAACTATTATAGAACTGCTATGATTTGAAAGTGAGGTATGAGGAAGCGAGTGTGAAGAAGTTGAGCTCACCGGGCCTGCTTGACGAACATGAGGCCCCGCTCCAGCAGGTCCCTGGTGTGGCCCCAGCTGATGATGCCGCGCTCGATGAACTCATTGAGGGCCTCATCGCTGGTGCCAAGGGAAGGCTTCACGTCGTTCTCCAGGGAGTAGATGAAGTCCGCTCGGGTCACCTGGGTGGTCAAAGTTAAACCATTATATAGGCAAGGTTCAACTATTAGCTGCTATACAGGATAGACCAAGATCAATCATTAGCTGCTTTTTAAATAGTGGGAGAAAATGGTAAAACGTTGAAGTCCGCATGTGTCATGAAAATTAGGAACTTGAAAAGGAAACTTTGAGAGAGAACCACCTTGAGCTTGTCGATAGCATCAGGATCCACTTTGATTTGGTTGCCAAGATGGATGTACCGTTTCAGGGCCGAAGAAGATGCAGCTTTCACCAAACCTTCAAGTTCAGCGCCAGAAAAATTCTTTGTAAGAGCTGCCAGCTCCGCAATATCAACATCGGGGTCCAGCTTACCGTGCGTGGCCATCTTGTTTGTCTTAATTTTAAGGATATCAAACCGGCCTTTCTCGTTAGGTAGCGAAATCTCCACTTGAATCTCTAGTCGCCCCGGTCGCATTAGCGCTTCATCCATCATATCTTTGCGGTTGGTCATGCCTATAACAAGAATATTGTTGAGCTGCTCAACTCCATCAATCTTGGACAGGAGCTGATTAACCACAGTGTCGTTGACGCCCGTGTTCCCAGCAACAGATCCTCGCTGCTTGCAAATGGCGTCTATCTCATCAAAGATGATGATATGCAGCCCGGAGTTTGGCCCCATCCTTTTCTCCTCTTCTTCGGCCTCGGCGAACAAGCGGCGGACGTTGGCCTCCGACTCGCCCACGTACTTGTCCAAAATCTCGGGCCCGTTGACAATCTTTGGCTCACGAGCATTCAGCATTTTACCGATCTGTCGCGCCATGAGTGTCTTGCCCGTGCCTGTGAACGCAATGATACTCTTAAATTCATATAATTAAGCATTTTTCGAGCAAATCCTATCAGTAGTTACTGATACAATAAGATTCGGTTTTCTAGTGCTTTACACATTTAAGCCGAATATACCATATTCAGTTACATCAAATCAACTCATTAGTGGCCACAGGCTTACTGCCTGATACGTGTTTGGAGGCGTATCGTTACACGTACGTTAGGAGTACGTGTTCTGAGTCAAATTCTCCATTCCAAGAATGGTGGTTCACCATGGGTTTCGTTATCTTAGTTTGATGTTCCGCTCATTTCCATGGGAAAGGCGGTTTGTCTGTGTAATGATTTGTGTATAGTTTTTCTGGCTTATGCAGGCGGTGATACTATCACGGTATAATGCTAGATCTCCCGCAATTTAGATATGGGCTAAATGTAATCAATAATAATGTTGCTTCGAGGGATTTTCTACAGCGTCTTGGCCTATGACTTATTGGAATGCAGAAAATAATAATATAATTATTATTCGCCTTATTAATTATTTTTGAAATAGTAAGGCGAGGGGGGCCGTTTGAACAGTCGGGCGGGTTCGGGTTCTAAGATAAAGGACAAGGTAAGGGGGCCATACAGCAGATGTTCATGTCCCCCCAAAACCACTACATACCAAGAGGCCCATAGAGGTTCTCAGACAAATGACAACGTACCAGGTGGCCCGTAGAGCAGGATGCCCTTGACGTGCTTGATGCCCATCGTATCAACGACCTCGGGAGGGAAGACCCGCGAGGCGAAGGCGCGTCGCAGGATCTGCACGAACTGCTCGTCCAAGCCGCCGATGCCCATCTTCTGGAAGTCCCAGTCCGCGGCGAACAAACTCGTGTGCGACTGCCGCGCCTGCAAATTGCCTCCACATGTTTTACCCAGAATAATTTAATCACTAATAAATATTTCTGATCAAGGCTGGAGAACAGAACCCATCGATCCATTTTCTCAAGCCAAGCCTGCTGCTAAGTATCTGTATAATTTCGATTAATTACTCAAAAAAGAAGATTGATTAAGACTAGAAAAAATTGATTTGGATTGAACCTGGTGCAAGTAAATAGGCTCATGTGCGGCAGTTGCAGCAACTGAAATGATAAGAAACAAATCGTTTCAGGTGCAGACTTAAATGTTCATGTAATAGATATTGCATCTAACCATGAACGTATCACTTTGAATTGATAAATATCAGAGGAGCAGAAACTTCAAGCTACGATCCTAAATCAGTATACATACATTTTGCTGAAAAAATTGCAGGTAATTTTGTGGTTGAATACTTGCTATGCATTTATTGACCTTGGCTTTGCCGGTAAGGAAGAGGGCCGAGCCCTCGGCTTTCTCGAAGATGATGGACGAGTTGGGGTTGAGGACCCCAAAGTCCAGCTTGCGGGGCTCCGACTTCTTGCCGCTTGCCATTGCGTCCATATCCGCCGCTGCACAAAGTCATTCATAATATTCATATACATAACATAAATAAACAAAACAATAATATTCATATAAATTACAATTCTGATTCACCTTATGTACCATTATAACATACAGTTCTCCCATACTCTTGGAAGAAGAGTATTACATATAGTGGTAGAAACTCTGACAGAACTTTTCACTTATTACGACACATAAGTGAACTGATCTTAGTAAGTAGTGTTATAACATAAAACCAATGGCTCATTGTGTTAAATAGTTAACCTTCAAATTTGCAAGGTCAAGTATGAAGTAATACACAGGATTTAAATCTATACCTAAATTGCGATTTGCAATATCGATATTCAAAAGGGTAGAAGAATGAATTAAATAAAGATGCATCAGAACTTGTCATGCTTTCCGGCCAAGGTATAAAAAATTTCACCACTTTTGATTATCATGTTGACTCGCAACAAAGCGAAGTGTTCAATCTAACACTGATATTGAACATGAGAATCCATTGCAAAGAAAATAGATGTTTTAGTAGTGAGCATGTTCTCCATCTATACCAATGGAAGTAATTTAAACTTGAATGCATGCGTTACTAAACGGAAACCTCAACGGCGATGGACGGAGGTGGCAGTGAGGCAGCCAATTAAGAAGAGCATTGCAACACAGCAGCCACACAAGCCACCATATTATCCCTAACCAAAATTTTTAAGCAACTTGAACACAATAGGAAGACAATTTACATAAACTGTTCCAGTTGAAATAGTATTATTGGAGACCAAAAACAGAAAACATACTTCAGTGAAGAAATATCTCAGTCGACAAGTCTGTGATGTATGATGTTCATTTAATAAAAGTTATTCTAACCAAGTCAATTGTTCCGCGCGCATAAGGCAACTAGGGTTAAAAAATTTGTTACCTTATTTGTAATTCCAGCATCTGGTATGCATCCTTCATTAGGATCTAAACCTAGCTCTGAAAAATATATAAAAAAAATCACAAAACCCACCTTCCATCTCCTTGACTCTGATGGACAGGGTTTTCTTGTCAAGGAACTTGAAGACGAGCGGCTGGCCAATGTGGTAGCCGTGGCGGGGGAACTGCTCCAGGAAGTTGACGGCCATCTGGTCGGTGTTGTAGGGCTCGTTGGTGGTGCTCTTCTTCTGCAGGAAGTCCGCCTCCAGCACCAGGGTGCTGATCAGCTGCCGCTGAGGGTCTGGCGTGAATGCCTCCACATTGATCTGTGGAACAAGAAAGTAATAGTAACACAAGATCTTGCCAGTCATTTTACTCCAAAGCTGTAGGAAATTTTGGACCACCTTAGACTGATGCAACCATTTGCGGTTAACACACCTGGTACAACTCAACAACAACAGTCTCCTCCTGGTCCATCTCAATAACAAAGGAGAATACTCCTGGTCCAGCTCAGCAACAGCAAAGTCTCCAGGTCCAACTCAACAACAGCGGAGACTCCTCCTGTTCCAGCTCAACAACAGTGGAGACTCCTCCTGTTCCAGCTCAACAACAGCGGAGACTCCTCCTGTTCCAGCTCAAAAACAGTGGAGATTCCTCCTAGTCCAGCTAAACAACAATGGAGACTCCTCCTGGTCTAGCTCAACAGCAGCAGAGACTTCTTCTGTTCCAGCTCAACAACAGTGGAGACTCCTTTTAGTCAAGCTCAATAACAGCAGAGACTCCTGGTCCAGCTTAGCAACAGCAGTGACTCCTTCTGTTCCAGCTCAACATTAGTGGAGACTCCTCCTGGTTAAGCTAAACAACAGCGGAGACTCCTCTTTGTCCAGCTCAACATTAGCAGAGACTGTTCTTTGTCCAGCTCAACAACAGCAGACTTCTTCTGTCATCCTTTCTCATGCATTGGTCCTTATAATAAGCTTCAAAAATGGCAAAGATAGAAGCCATTGTAGTGGTAACTACAGTTAAATTTTTGTTTTCCATTTGCAGGGTTAGTTGAAATGGCTATAGGCATGCAGAAAGCAAGTTGGGAAAACCGGTCAGGCCAGTTTTCGATCATGAAGCATCAAGATCCTTGCAAGAAGAATCATTGTTACCAGTTCCAGAACGGCTTCAGGTGGCCTCCATTGTAGTTGTTATTCTCCAGATCCTGTCACGTCAAGAAGAAGCCCAAATTCCATGGAGGCTACCACTGCATCAGCTCAGACCACAGCTGCAAGGTAGATGTGATGTGGTGATGCTGCCAGTAGATTGATTGTACTAGGTATTCCTGCAGAAGGATGCACTTGGTAATGCCAGCTGAGGTCAAATTTGTGTAATGCTGGTGTTTGTAGGAGTCACGCTGGTGTTTGTAGGAGTTGAGTGAATATACTATACCCGCATAGCCAGTACACAAGCATAGCCATTGGCTACATTTTACCCGTGCACAGGCAGTAAAAATGAGTGCTTGATGGAGTTTGTGGTTGGCTGGATGAGTTGGTCATTACTGACCAGTTGCTATTATCCCAGCTGAGCAATGGTTTTTGGAAGTAATGGCAAGAGTTGAGATGGCCGAGTAGAAATGATGCTCAGATTTTGTATGCCACTTATGACAGATTCTCTTAGAAGTGCTTTGATCATCACCATTAAGGCCTTTAAAATTGCAATAATGAAGTTTTGGGACTCTATGGATCTTTCAAGCACTGCAAATTGAAACAATGAAGTGACATCCTGTACTTTTAGAGTTATGCTGTTCTAGTGAATCTAGCTGAGTGTTATGGGCTGTCACTCATACTGCTGAGAGTGGTGGATACCCAAACCCACTTGGGGAAGTGACGCTCCTCCAGCTACAAGTTACTGCAATTTAGGCTGAATTGTGCCAATCATATTGAAATTACTCATTTTATTATTGCCAGTGCTCTTCTTCTCATTCTCTTTGCCTTTTTGCAGACCATTATTTCATGTGTCAGTGATGAATCAAATTGCAAATATCCTATCACCACTTACTTTGTACTTGCACTACTGCCTGTGGTTGGTGAGTAGTTGCTTATGTTTGCCAATATATACCTTTTTAATTACTGCCTGTATATGCCTCGATGAAGATTTTTATGCAGTGGTTGATACACTGTTATAGGTGGAGAAATATATTTATCTGCTATCTTGTATTATAGTTTCTGTGCATATATATTTTGAAGTTAATATTGATATTTGTGTTCAATAATGTTTGTGTTGTGTTGATAACGTAAATATTTTACAATGGTATTTCCAAGTGCTCTATTAAGCATCCCATGCCCCAATTTGCTGGTTAGGTTTGGCTGTTCTGCTTACCTGTTTGTCAGTTAGGTGGTCTCTTTTGGTTAGATTCCATCTGGTAGCCTGGTTATTCAATTTTGTTTCTTAGTAAGGGTTCCCATTTGCGTCATTTGCTGCTTCAGTAGTATCAAGTTCCCACCTAAGCTCAAATTTTAAGTACCCTAATATTTAAATATTACATCAGAATAAAATAAAGTTAAACAAAAGAGAAAAAACATCTTGTGGACAGGGCTGTTTATAAGGAGAGTTGGGAGGTTATCTTTTATTCAACATCTTGAGGTAAAGAACATTGAATATCTTACCCCTTTCAACTAATAAAGATGACCCATAACAACAGGAACAAACGACACAAACTATTTCAAGTTAAAAAAAGGATGCAAATAAAAGTTGCCAACACACCTCCTGGTCGAGCTCCACAAGAATTTGCTTGCGCTGGATGACATTGAAGCCAACATAGCCTGGTTTGACAGCACCATTGTGCAGGACTGTGTAGATTAAGGGACGCCGGTCTGGTGTTGTGATGCACACATACCTGCCAGCATCATCAGTATTATGAGATGCACATATAATTCAAAGATTACTGACTAATTAGCACGACAACAAGCAATACTGTAGACTTTAAGAACAAGTGCAGGTGCCAGAAAGTGGCCAATTACTACCTGAGACCAGACCACACAAACCCTACTTTACTTTTAAAATAATATATCACAAAAAATTGTTTCACATCATGATCTGCAACTTTTCATCAAGATTGTCACTCCAATAAATCCAACTTACAGCCCAAGAAACTAATGCATTACATATAAAATTTCTAACATCTGTTAATATAAAATTAAAGGAAACGCATGAAAATTCAAGTCTCATTCCATTAAACAAATCTAAACCTATCAAAGTGTCAAACAAGAGGATGTTATTTGGTTAAAAAAAATCATCAGTTAAAATAATGGTTTTTCTGGATTAGGGTACTACAACACATGTAGTGCAGTTCATCAAAATTGCTGAGGAATTTATAATAAACTGGAGCACAAATAATATCACAAAGATTCTATATGGAAGTGATTTATGGCATCAAATAATCCATCAAATGATATAAAAAATATAACTCAGTACTCACTGCAGTGAGTGACAAAGAGCGCATTTTCTCATCGACGAAAACATGAGGTCACGGACGGACGGACAGACAGACAGACGGACATGGCGAGCACAATAGTGCATTTTTTCTATAAATGAGAAAATGTGCTAAAAACAAATGAGCTTAGGAAACTCCATCTGGGGGAGAAAAGGGCACTAACCTAAAACATGATGCTAGGAAAACTGAACCCATCAACCCTCATAGATGTGGTACTTGTGATGCAGTTTTATTTCTCGCCCTGTGCTGTAGGCATATTTCAGTACAATTTCCTCTGTTGGAGCACCTCAGTGTCTGTATGCACTGAATATCTACTACTGCAATGCTGGTATACAATTGTTGAGATTATGATGCATGCTAGTCACCCATAGAGAGAATTGTCACTCTGGTTGATTCTACTGACTTTGGGTTGTTATGCTACTGCAAAATGTCTAAATAGGATGCATTTATATGATTTAAAAGCTACTGAAACAGAAAATTATCTGAATGCATTAGGTATGCAGTGTTTTATGAACCTATATCAAAGAACCTAAACCTGAATTTTAAAATTACAGTATATCTATTAGTATATATAATGTCTTACTTGACTTTTTTGCTGAAGTCTGCCTCATTGACTATCACACAGTTGGTGAGGGAGAGATCCTCACTGGGACACTTGGCCACCTTCATGATCTAAAAAAATGGCAAGCAGATATTATAATCATGATCATAGATTCTTCATGAGCTGCAAGACATTTTACAATGATTGCTGCTATGTAGAGATCGATCCGGTTCATTTAGTATTCAATTCAAACGGCCGCTCTTTGGACCAGTAAATTATTCCGAATCATAAGTGAAATTTTTTGAAAATGAAATTTTCCACTAAATAAGATTGCAATCATTGAGTTGAGGCCCAAAAAGAGTACAAGTGGATGATGCATTGCAGTCTTTTCCTAATCCCTGCAGCTAGGTCTGTATCCACAAGCCAGCTGCCCAAAGCTTTGAGATTTCAATTTTCAGTCTAGCTGCATACCAATGAGAAGGCTACCATAGGTCTTTTCAAACACTTCAAAATAGACAAAATAAATATACCAACAATCTATACAATTCTATGGCTCATGCACCAGCTACAAGAAAAAAATAATTAAATTAAAAGCTTCAATACAATGAGGATTAAAACAATATAAAAGTCATAAATCATAGGTGGCAGATAGTTTACAAATGCTGCACAGAGGAACCACAAATCAAGGATCATAATAAAATGAACCAACATAAATTATTTAAAGCTAAATGTCTAAAAAACATGCATTGTTAAGCATTTCCAGTTTGATGACTTGGCAAATTTAATATGAGGCAGAAAAAAAATCAGCAAACTTGGTTAAAAGACAGTACCGTAAAATGGGGTAACTTTGACCACTTTTTTTTTCAAAATGCCATTTTTTTACTAGATAAGTTAAACTTAAATTGAAACATGCAAAATCCAGGTATATACTCTAGCTTTACTCACCATAAATTGCTGGCTCCTGCTTCTCATAGTTTTGATGCAATTTCAAAAAAAGTGATGGTCTTTGTTACCCCAGCTCTTGGGGTACTAGAAGAGTTCTACTACAATGCATCAAAACCTGGAGTTATTTTACCAAAAAATAAAAAAATTGGAGGGGGTACTCTGACAGGCTTTAAATAATAACTCTTTTTAGTGGGTCACATTATTACCTATTTTTTAATTTTAACCTATTACTATTAGATATGCAAACTTTTTAAATCTTTCTATTGTGTTACATAGCCTCAGTATTAGGCCTTTGATGGCCATTGACATTTGACAAAATTTTTCTATGTAAAATCATTTGAGTTTTGGGGGTTTTTGTTAAAAAAACAAAAAGTGTTCAAAGTTACCCCATGGGCATGGGTCAAAGTAACCCCATTTTAAGGTAAGTACTATATTATTGACATAAGGTAGAAACACAGAGAAGCCAGATGAGCAAAAATAAACCGCATGTTTTAAAAAAATTGTTGAGTTGCCAGCAAGCATGGGAGTTTCCCTTCATTCACAGGCGGCTTCTTGCTTCTGACTGACTTCCAGAATGGGACAGAGCCTAGAGACATCATAACATTGCCTAAAAGACAAACCAGGCTCCATTGTGGAAGTGAGAAGTGACTAGGGCCTAGCCGCCTAGGGACTAGCCCGAGATAACCCACAGCCAAGGAAGAACTATGAAGGGCTCTGGATACTGGAACCTGGAGGAACTATATATGGTAACTTACCTGCAAAAGGGCTAACAGAGCTTTATTGCTATACATAAAAAATTGAAATTGTGACCAAGACTTTAAACTTAAAGAAGGGTGAAACCATGAACCTCATATTATTATTTTTTATCAAGTAATCTTGCTCTATAATTTTGCACAAATTTTGGAAAACAACATAAAATTTACCCCCTTTGTCACCCTCCATAGAATAAGCTATAAGCTATATTAGGCCTAGTCTATAAGACAATACTCACAAAAACTGTTTAGATCTTCAGGGCACATTCACTTCAATAGCATCCTTATTTGTTTGGTTTTTTGATATGAACATAAAGGCTGGATATGATTGCCCTTTACTGGCATTAGTGTTCTTTTTTTAATGTTGAGTCCAAAAAAATGAACTTAGATCCAAAAATTTCTGTAAATTAAAATACTAATGTAAACATTTTTTTAAATAAATTTTGATTGCAGAAATAAAAGTCATCCATAAATATACCTAGATGAATATATACTTAGCTACTCCCTTTCTGCAAGTTTCTACTTTATTAATAACACTAATAGTAATTGCAGTGTCAGTGATTATTACCTACTTGTAGGCCATAAGACCTATTGCGGTATTGCCAATTCTTAACATTGCAGAAATATCATAGCTTGTTGCAGACTTGCAAGTTGCAATAGTATCGAACCGCAACTCCCTGCTCTGATCATAATTACCTACTCTGAACTGTAACCACTGGGACACCTTGCCCACTAGTATATTGAAATTGAATATTATTCACTGAAACAGTCTGATGTATACTGTATTGCCTCAATTATAATTAAACATATCTGGTATGACAATAAAAAAAATCAAATTTTCGGTAGAAATTACAGGTTTAAAAAATAGAAACACAAAGTTGGTTTTTAAATCAAGACATTTCCAAGCTCTATGTCAGCTAACTCGTGCATGATTCATCCAAATTTCACAAAAATTGAAACTGGAAACGCACACAGACGTATAAAGTTTACATGACGCGCACTAGACGGCGGTACGGACACTCACGACACAAACAAACCTACTGTTGCAGCAGACTGAACTTAGAGCTCCACGAGAACAGTCAGGACAAATACACGCTACGTGTCGGTCGCTGGCGGGTCTATTCTTCAGATTACAGAGTTGCCGGATGGTAGGGCATTTTGACATCGAAATTTTCGAAAAAAGTTCACCAAGTTTATCTTCATATTCGCGATATTTATGCATACAAGAAGAAAATCTATTTCAAACTCATTTCTGTATAGTAGTAGTAAGATGGCGCAGTCTGAAAGACTAAGGTGTATATTGAACATTAATGCTATGAACTTTTCAAAAACATGACCAAATAATAATGTATTGCCTAAAAAATATTCTAATCACTTGATAGAAAACGAGCCAGAATTAATTGAAAACGTTCCATCCTAGGACAATTTGATATGAAAATCACTGGTCCAGATGACACGTCTTCACGACTGACCAAAATAATACCTAGCCTAACTAGTTTAAGTCGAATTGGCAATTCAACAAATTGTTAGGAGCATAGGGAGGATAATACCAATTCAAAGTTAATTTTCTAGTACCTCATACTAAAATGTTAAATGCATGGAGAAACTCTGCTGTAACCACTAAAAGTACTAAATAAATTTAGTCCCTTTTAGAAGGGGAAACTTTACAGTGTACTACACGCTCTGCCTTCGCTGGTTGTTCCTTGAAAGCAACCTATTTAAAATAAAAAGCCGTAACGAGACAATTTGGCCTCATAAATTTTGTAAGGCCAATGGGATGATAAAAGGCCATAATTTTTAAATTTGGCAGGTAAAGAACCATCTGGCAACCGTGCGAGTTGCGAGTAGGGTGTAGAATCTGATTGCCTACTGTCGCTGGCGCACACAACTGACAACTCGCCCCGTCCCCGTGTATGAGCAAGCACCTCAACTTGAGACGTACAAAACCAAACGGCGAGTGCTCTCTGGTCATCTGATTCTGATTAGTTGCAAGACGGGTATGACAGTGCGAGGTCAGTGATGTCACGCATAAGTAGGTAATCCTCTAAGCGTCACGGTATCGCGTGATGCTCTAGCAAGTATAATTGTCTGGAATTTTCCCCACTATATTAAAATTTCTCAGGTATATTAGATGGCGAATATTTTCGAAAATTTACTTGAACGAGTGAAGAATTCAAACGGACAATTTAACAACCAATCAGTTTCGTGCATTGTTCTACCGTTAATGATACAAGAGTCGCTGCATTTCAGAAAGCAATTTGATGGAGGAAATAGAATAATAACCGTCACTAAAAAACGAGTGCTCGCCTCTTCAACAGATACTGTATATAACTCGCCGCTGATTAATAAAAGCCATTTAGTAAATAATTCGTAATAAAAAGGCAACAGGAACTTTTTGAGAATGGACGAAAAAGTTGATTAGCTGATGAGTTAGTACGGCCTGAAATTGAAAAGATGAATTGAAATATGCGTGAAAAGATTCTTGCAAGCCAGAGAATATCTATCACGCCGAGGTACCTTGCATCTGACACCGATTTAGAAGATCTCGAATTCACTTGCGACATCGCTCCTCAGACTCACCAGAGTCCATCATAATGGAAACTTGCTCACAGTACGGTAATTACCAAGGCATCAAAAGAGAACAACAAGGTAATTATTACCCACGTAAATCTCTTCATACTTTAATAAGGAAAAGCACAACGAATTCTAACTTACAATTAAAAATGCAAGTTCACATTGAGGTAAATGAAAAGAAGTACACTGTAGCCTCATCAGTTAGTTGCGCATGCCATGGTGTATGTATATGCTGTCGACCGCGTGGCTGACGCAATGCTGGCCGGAAATGTTCCTAGACATTAGTCACCTCCTTCAGCCGCTAGTGTCATTTGAACTTTCTATCTATCACCGTCGTACTGCGCGTCTAGAGTCAAACGCGTTTCTAAATGTACAATCCCGATTGCGGCAATCTGTTTACGCGAGCTTTCGATCAAGCCGCTTGTTCGTCATTACCCATTATGCCGCCCGTTGCTACAGGATTAAGCAGTAACACGCACTCTTATTCCTAGACTTGATACCACGGTTTCCTTTCTGATGAAATCCTGAATATTCAAGCGAAACATTCTAATAGGATCTACACTGACGGCCAACCTGCCATCAAAATAAATCTAAAACGAGTTATCCGTATTGTTCGCGGCTATTGGTGAGGCTCGCGTGGCAACACAGGCACACCACTCTGACAGCCAGTTGCAGCGTCACTGAGTTTGAAAAGTGAAGGCTTGAAGTCATGATAAGCTGTGCATGGCTGCATGCATCTTTGCACGAGTAGTGTGCACTATGTGCAGCCAATGGATCACGTTGCGTGTGCGTGGCTTGTTGAAAAACAATCAGCACTGCCATTGCATCACTGCTAGATCTGATGCAACATCACACACTCGTGGGCAGGGCTGGGCAGCGCTACTTTGAAATGTAGCGGCGCTACCGCTACATGCTCTAAATGTAGCGGGCGCTACCGCTACCGCTACACCCACTAGATTGAAGCGAGCGCTACCGCCACCGCTACAGTAAAATGTAGCGCCGCTACATTAGCCGCTACAAAGGCCAAAATTATTGGAAGTCTCTAAATATTTATTGTTCTGATATTGGGATTTACTCATAAACATTTAATGGATATTTTCAAAACATTTCAATGCAACTTTATTGCAATAAACCTAACCGTACTAGTACGTGTTAGATACAGTAAAATGAGTAAATAAAAGTTACAGTTATTTTTATGTTTTACCTTCCCTATACATGGATGTGTACTTTAATCTATCAATCTAAAAAATTATCCACATATCCATATAAAAAATCAGTCCTTTTTAAAACGTTTTTAACACGTTTTTCTTAGCTTAGCTTCGCGTTTGTTTGTTTGTTTGTTTATTTGTTTGTTTGTTGTTAACATTGACAATGAAAGTTAGCCCACTTCTGATTGCTCTAGAAATCTGAGATTCGGCATGCAGGCTATTTTCGCCTAACAATTCCAGATACAATCATAAAAACTAGCAATTAGAGACCTAAATTAGCTTAATTGTGTAAAGTATATATAAACAGTATATATATAGTATGACGTGCGGGCGCTGACGTTATAGACGAGCAGGCGCTTACGCTGCGTATCGTCGATACGTACGTCAAGTCAAGTAAATTGGCTCGCAACAACGTTTTTCATGTGTAGCACAACGGACTAAAAAGGAGAAAATAAAATACTTAAAAAAAAAACTTTTTAAAAAACCACGTTTTTCTTGTGGACTAAAAAGTAGAAAATAAATTAACAAGAAAAACGTGTTTTTTTAAAAAGTATTTTTAAGTATTTTATTTATATGTTTCATTTTTGAGATTGGTAGATTAACACGTTGACTACGATTGCTTCATCTTGTACTATTATTTCATTTTTTGTACCGTTTTTAAACAGGGTTGCCAGACGGTAATTTTTTCCGGAGTTTTTCTCAATTGCCAATTTTAGGCAACCTGAATTGAGTATACCACTACGTCCTGGAGGAATACATTTCGTGGTACGCATATGTATGTACGTACCACTTCGTAGTCAACGTGTTAAAGTAGACATCCATGTATGGAAGGTGAAACATAAAAAATAACTAAGCAAACTGAAACATGAAAAAATACCTGTAAGTGGTAACTGGTAACAACTTAACAAGTAACAACTAACATGTTAACACTAGTAACATGCTGAGGTTGACAACATTACAGCGAAATCTTTCGTAGTTTTATTCTGTAATTTATATTAGGTGTGTATCATGCTGGTTTTTAAATAATATTTAATACTATCAAGTAAAATCTAAATGCTATATCTATAAATGTAGCGGTAGCGCTGTAGCGGCAAAACCTCGTATCGCTACTTAAATATGTAGCGGGCGCTACCGCTACCGCTACATTGCCTTAAAATTTTTAGAGTGTACACGTTGCATTTAGCTGATTAAGAGCATCGCGATTCCCCGACTATTGTCATTTTCTTAGAAATTTATTCAATGAAAACGGCTTAAATCGAATTTCAAAAATCAATGATGCGTTAGATCTTTTACATTAATCATAAATGACCACAATGTTATCCTGTAGTAAATTAACCAGAGTATCAATAGTGCTAGGGTTAACACTTTTACTGAAATCCCGAGCCAGCGTATATCGTTCCCAAAAATACATTCCAGCACGTCATAAATCAGACGAATTTCGTAGTGACATGTCAAAATAGATTTTAAATCGTGCACATTGACACAGTTGATCAGAAGAATGAGGATTAATGACTATGAAAGCTTAAACAATGATTGTTCTTCAACAACAACAACAACATAAAAAATTGAGGATTGGTCAACTATAAAAATCTACACGTAAAAATGAAGGCTGTACAAGGAGGCCCTTTCCTCACTTGATGGAGTAGTAGGCGGCAATAAAAAATAATAAAGTTTGATTCGACGAACTTTCGATTTCTGAAATAAGGCAGAAGTCAAGCTGCACGAGAATTCATTAGGTATGGAATTTTTCAGTAATCCACAATGATAACTGCAGAAGATTTGACACAATATATGGCATGTTCCAGTCCGCAACTGGTATCACTTTAGATTAAGTGCATCCAAAAATATGGGTGTTTTTTATAGTATGTTTTTTGGGGTGTAGATTAAGAATCAGAAATCCGTTTTTGGCGGTCGGCATCGGAAATTTTTAATGGAACCTGTTCCTAACTGGACCTAACCTGCTAGGTTTTCGTTGATCGGCTAGGTTTTTTCTATGTTTGGAGTCCGTCCGGCGGCTGGAAAAACCTAGCCAATAGGTTTTTCCTATGTTTGGAGTCCGTCCGGCGGCTGGAAAAACCTAGCAATAGGTTTTTTCTATGTTTGGAGTCCGTCCGGCGACCGGAAAAACCTAGCCAATCAACGAAAACCTCGCAGGTTAGGTCCAGTTAGGAACAGGTTCCATTAAAAATTTCCGATGCCGACCGCCAAAAACGGATTTCAGATTCTTGATCTACACCCCAAAAAAACATATAATTAAAAAAACACCCTTTTTTTGGATGCACTTAATCTAAAGTATTACCCTGCAACATAGTAATTAAGCATTCTTCACTTGCTTATACATTAGCTTCAACAAAATCAAGTTCGAGTCGACATCATTTGTAGCCACAAAATCTTGAAGTTAACACAACCAGCCGCAGAACGAGAGGTGCAACACGCGGCCATTACGAAATGGATTTGAAATGAACCAAGTGGCCATCATTATGAGAAACTTTGAAATGAAACATGGCCATGGCATTGCATTCCAAGGAAATGGAAGGAAACGTACGGAGATGAAGTCGTAGAAAACATTAGAAATGCAGTGTAATAAGATGCAGTTCTACCTGACCAGCATAATTCTGACCTTGTAAATAATAGTGAATAATCTATTATGGAAGTCGCGAAGTCGAGCGAAATGTAAATAATACTAATAAATTACTACAGACTTGGTCGTAACACCACGAGTGACGCATTTTCCAAACGACGTCGTGAGATTGCTCCTAAAATTTGTACGAGCAATGAAAAAGAAAACTGATCGTTGCTATCAAGAAGCGGAAAAAATAAAGATGACACTGCATGAAAAACCAGGAATTATGCATCAGTCAGTCATCGTGAACTTATTCCATAGGTTTTCAAAGCTTTTTTTTAATGGAAAGGTCTAATGAATGCTGTAGTGTTACTCTACTCAACTGTACTGTACCACAAATCGTTTACTTCAGTTGAGTACGAGAAACTTGACACAAGCGAATTCGGAATTGCAAGCCGTAAAGAATGATTGAATTCATTGAAAAAATGATTGAAACTCAAAATATTATTGAATAGACCGTTATTGACGATATGTAAAATGATCCCATCATCTTACACATGCCAAAGAAATAAGTGAAGCAGAATATATACTAGTTCAATACATGCATACTATACATCAATGAATACTATATATATAGTTCAATACTATACATATATACTAGTTCAACCATGATCAAGGCAGCAGAGTTTCTCAACTAATAACACGTAAGTTGACGTAACCTCTCTCTGTCGTGTCGACAGGCAACTGATTACTGAAGTAACCGAACAACTTTAGAGATCAAAGTTGTCAGACGGTGGCATGAAAAAACGGCCAACTTGCTCACAAGAAAGCCCCTTATTCAATATTTAATAGAAACTTTGGGGCAGGGCAAGACTTAAATTTTTCGTTTCAAATAAAGGGTCAAAATTTTTTCAATTGAAATAAATAAATAATTTTAGGCATTCGCTGATTTTTGCCGGCCAAATGCAGTCGGAAAGTGGCCCGTTTGGCGACTCGAGCTTCAGAAACAGTCGTGCCTCTAGATACAGAGAGTTGAAAAAACTCTCCGCCAGTCGGAGCAGTAAGGGGTACATTTGCGATGAATATTCAACTATATTCAAATTTATTGTTCCTTATTGTAAAATTAGGTATCAGAGAAAATTGTCTCTGTATTGAATCAACTCAAACCTGTATTGGCACCACAGCCCAAAGTAAACCCAGGCGCTAAACAAGCAATGCTGATGAAGATTACAAAGTAGGACGAAAAGTGATGCAAGCAGCCATCGCTCACTCGGAGGGAGAACACGCATAGAAACGAGAATTCCGCAATTCACTTCCTCACACTCAACACCCGTCACCCTTCCGTATTGTCTACCAGTCAACCTGGTCAAAAAAAAAAAACAGTCCCCGTATCTCCAGGAGACAAACCAAGAACATTATAAGAATCAGCAACAGACCAAACTTAGCCTATTATTCAATGCCGATACTATTATATATCGATATCGTCGATTCATATCGAGATGATAACACCTATCAATTAGAGTTATCTCCGAGTTTCACACATTCAGGCTACATTTGTATAAGCTTTAAAAAACTTAGCGAAAAATTAGTCCAAAAAATTGTTAAGTGGACAACCGTTTTATTAGTACTATCATATCATTAAAATTCTGCGCGGTAACGATTTCTTTTTACAGTCAGCGTAGAGAGCAACTGCACACGTGGGAACGATACCTAGGTATCTTGTCATGGACTATAGAGGAGCAGAAGCTACCCGCCAACAGCTGATGCTGGCTTTGAACGCAGACCCGTTGGCGGTGATTGGCTACAGGCGTGCGGGGTTTCTATTGTTCCAGAAGTAGCACGCGGTTCCTCTTAATTTTCAATTTCCTGTTTAGGAAATCGGATGGAAACGAAATTTCTATGGTGAGAGTGGACACATGAAATGAGATGTGATTTGCAAAAGTTATAAACTTTTTTAGAGTACCCATTATTTGCCGTTTTCTTTCATTTTCTTACATTTACATGAACAAATAGGTCTTCGATTTCTGTTTTACATACGTGTACCAAGTTTCAAAACGATCCGTCTGTAAACAAAAAAGTTTTGTTGGAGGGTAGCCGGTCCCCTTAAGTAAAATCTAAAGGTTTTATCTATAAATGTAGCGGTAGCGCTGTAGCGGCAAAACCTCGTATCGCTACTTAAATATGTAGCGGGCGCTACCGCTACCGCTACATTGCCTTAAATGTANGAAATCCTCTTTTTATACTATAAAAATAATGATTTTTCTTTAACGCATTACCCGACACTGACTCAGGTTATTCAAAATAAAAATTACACACGTAAAAGCTAGTAGTAAGTGTAACTTTTTAATATATAGCTCAACCAAAAATATACATTTTTAAATAATTAAGGAGGAATCAAAACACTTCCCCGTAGTAAAATTCTTAGTATTTTCATTGGTTTGAATAACCAGACACCATGTTTGGGTACTGTCTCTTATACACATCTAGATGTGTATAAGAGACAGGTGTACACGAGACGGCCGTATAACACTTCCAACTTCTCGACCTCCACCTAATTGACTGAATCCTATCGAAATATTCTACAATTTAGCTACCTAACAACAGACACGTCCTTCTCCAAAGAACCATTTGTTCAGTTCTAAATCTGACGAACAATTGAGAAAAATACTTCAAGATAAATAAAGAAAATTGAAGATGAACTCAGAAAACTTCAGAATAATAAAGATAAACATAGATTCAAATAAACAAATAAATGAAATAATTACTATACCGTATTGCGATCATAACATGATTAGCACTTAGCACTTTAGCAGGGAGTTCTCCGGGACGGTTCTGGACATGTAGTTGTGGTCATATTGCTATTGGCGAGGTGGCCGGGAAGTTCAGCACAGCAAAATCGGAGCTGTGAGTTCTGAGTTGCATGTTCGAGACACACAACAAGCTGTGAAAATTCTGCTATGTTGAAAATCGACGACAGGTCTCATCACGGGTGACAGCGCTACAATTCGCTAATCTGATCAGTGATCACCGGAAAATACTTCTTATTTCAGTCAAGTATAGTAATAGAAGCGCTTCTTAAGAAATTTATGGTCATAGGCTCCAATGCTTAAAGTTATTTTAAAACAAATAAAGTAAAAATTCAATTAAAAAACTACCAGTACTCGTGTGGACGGTGGTACAGATGACATGGGCTTGCCTCCAGGCTACACGAGTGACTACGACAGAGGACAGACTAGAGACTACCGGTAGCCCATTGATCGAACTGGACTGAACTTGAAGTCTCAACTTTCAAGACTAAGCAAGCAGAACTAACAAGGTTAAAAAGAAACTTACTTGTTAAGTTGTTAGGCGTATTTAATTTTGGATAGTTAAACGCATTAATATTATTACTGGGTTCTCGTTGGAATGTGAATTTAGAATTTATCCATAAACGACCTTGTCACTGCAGCCATTGCCTACTTCTTCCACGGCAGGAGTAACACTGAACCTCACTGATTCCAGACCCAGTCACTGACGCTTGGAATGTCGAAAAGAGCAGAATCCAATTCCTGCTCTTTCTTTGGAATCCTTGAAAACGTGTCCGATTAAAGATTACTTGTTCTCAGACTAAATTCTATATTTTTATTGCCAATAATAAATCTAAAACGTTTTTTATTGCACTTTTGATATCGCTGCCGGTGTGTTTACCGATGTTCGCCATGCATCAATATTGGTAGTGTATTATAGAGCTGAAGCAATTGTACGAGGCTACGAGCTGATATAGGCTACGGTGGACTCAGAAGAGTGCCGATAATTTTATTGTAAAACACGTAGAATAGAGGAACACTGATAATGTGATGATCCATTACGCAGCTTTTCAACGAGGAAAAACAGTTATTATCTTGAACCACAGCTGTGATGACCTTGCCATTATTTATCCAACTGAAGTCAAGCTCTCAGTCCTTGTCCTTGGAGGTTGGAGCCAATCCCTGTAATTTATCCAATATAATCGAACTATCACACTCTGGAGCACATATAAAAACTATTAAACCTAATTCTGAGTAAAATAACCTTGCTATTATGTATAACGGAGCTGACAGATCAGTTTTGTTCCTCGGCGCATCATAATTAAATTATCTTCACACGTTTGATTTGTCAAAAAACAGAATCGCTTGAGAATATCTCAGTCCTAGCTAGTGGCAATAACAGAAAATAGACGGATCAATTTATCGGACAAACCCACTGCATTACGATTAACGTAGAATTACAAGCCTGATCTATTTAGTTTCTGGGACAATCTTCATCTAGTTTCATCGAAAAACTCATCAGTATTGTGAACGGTTTGAAACTCTAGAAATTTTAGACTTCAATACAGTTTAGTAAAATATTGGCGATTTATGGAAGCCTACTCTAGAGAAAACGGTAAATTCTAACAGAAACTAATAGAAACGAGTCACGAAGTAACAAACCTTCTATAGGAAGTGTCAAGCTGCTAGGATGGAATAATAAATAAGTGTGTGTAAAATATCTTTTTTCCCCTGCTTGAGGAGCTATATAGATTCGGCAGCGCTGTCGTGCAGGCGAAATGAGTTTAATGCTTCCAGCAGGTTGCGGAATCCAGGAACTGCGTCAGGCCAGCATCCTGATCCATCCAACATAATGGAAACCTTACTTTTTCTTAAATAGTTGGCCGAAGACTGACAAATATATTAAATGCAAGAATTTCAATCTAAATGTGTCGGCAAGATCTTCTGAAGGCGTAAATTTTGCTACTGAAGCGTAGCCAAAAATCTTGCAATATTCATCCACTCTCTGCACAGTGGCGTCAGGGCGTCTAGACGGATGGGTCAGCAGGCGAGTCAGACGAACAAGTGTTCATCGTTTTCTGCTTTCTTATGTTTTATTGCTACTTTTTTCGTTTTTATATGTTTCAGATTTTCAACGCTGGGGCGTCAACTAAATAAAAACTACTAGATTGTTTAGAGTAGGCACTGTATGTTAATTTTCGGTTCTCGTTATTAATTTTTCTGAACAAGTATAGGTTTTGTAGGCAAGGGCAAGTATTGTCTATGGTTCATTTGATGACAATTAATATTTAACCTCTAATAGGCTAAAAATTTTGTATCAATGGCATCACGGAGTATTTAAATGTTAATAAGGCCCCTGATCATGGGCTAAATAGACCAGTTTCCAGTGCTCCTGCAAGAACAAACAAGAAGAAAAAGTCTGGCGAACGACTAGTCGTTGGCAGACATGCAGACACCCCTGACACGGTTTGTTCATGCAGTACGCTGCAAGATATGTTCTTTTTTTGACGAGCGACGAAGAAGCGAAACCATTTGTCGTTTTTTCGATCCGCTGAAATTTAGAAGCCTACTTGAACTTCTTCGCTTGCGAATAATCATATTTTTTCAAAAAAATCTTTGGAATAATTTATAGCGTTTCTACTAATTGCCAATTCGGTTCATTCAATGTTAATATTCCGTTCATTTCCAAAAGGATTTAAACTTAATCCCGCGCGATGTTTAGAATATGAATAGAATTTGTATCATGAGATTTAAACCAAATTCAAATAAAAATAATTCAACAATTTTGTTTTCTAATTGATGGCATTTACTATCATTTTTCAGAGCCTCGTCTCTAGAATAAATTATAATAATTTACGAAACTTTCATTAATTTTATCAATCGATCATTCATCGTAAGGACCGATCATTCAATTACCTGTACCTTCTAGTGAAGATTTTCGCAACTTTTCCTGCAATACATAAACATAGATTGTTTTTTAAGTATTAATAACATTTATTATAACAAAACATATCAGCTTCGTGCACTACATGCAAGATGGCGCACAAGGAGAATATATCGCTTGATGCGGGATCGGGGCTTGCATGATGGGGTGAACGCATAAGTGGCTCGGTCGTTATTTCTCGTTATCGTCCAAAACATGCTTCGAAAGTTCAATATTGTAACATTTATTATATTTTTTTCACTGTATTTGTATGACTAAAATGCAGGGACCCGCAACCGTTGCTACTGATGCAGAACGCGAGTGATATTGCAAATATTTTGAAGAAAAAAAAAAAAACAGGATGAATATTTCGTAACATGTAATTTGCAGTAATTATTTGAAACATTCAGGAATACTACTCATTTTCAATGAATGAGAAGCGCATTGATAATAATCCTTCAAATTTCTATGATCAGGAATGCAGAGCTGTTTACCAAAGTTTGTTCCTGCATCGAAGTAGGTTATAGCACTACATGA